>NC_034604.1:77285904-77293404 GCF_900095145.1 Mus pahari | reverse complement strand
CTTTATGAAAAGCTTCTTTTGAGTGTTGGGCAAAGTGAAAAAAGCAGAAAACTATACTTGGGAACTAGTTTATAATTTGATAACTGCAAGTGCTTGTTGGATAATTTGGCTTAAAACTTTTAGTAATCATTTTGGAATTTGTGACCTACAAAGAATACAAGGAAAAATAAAGTGGCTAAGAAAGTCTTTTAGTGCTGGAAAGTTCTGAATCAACAGTAGCAGAGGCAGCCTGGGCTACACAGACAGGCTGCTCTCTTAAAGCAAAACCTAAAGAGCTAAATTGTGTGCCTTTGTGCGTCTGAGACTATAAAGCGGATGTAATAACTTTTATGTCACCTAGGGGTTCTTTACTTTTTTCTGGTCCACTGTATTAATCACAAAGAATCCTGGTTTCTTAGAAATGTGATGTTAACGTTTGCTTTAACCATTCATTTCCAGTAGATGGCTACAGTTCACTACTAAATTGAACTTATAATAGATTTTTTTTTAACAATAACTGAATCAGAATGGAGGATGAATTAGTAGAAATGAGTAACCTATGCATTTTCTTACTTCATATGCTTTAACATCTAGTATTGCTAATTTTTAATGAATAACTTAAAAATGACTAAAAAGTGGAATTTTGACTTTCCCCTCTTTAACTAATGTTTAATAGTGGCGTTACTTACTCCGTCTTATGCTCAGTTACTTTTTAGAGTTATATAAAGAATATTCATTCAATTTTATAAAAAGTTAAAATTCCTTAAAATTTTATATATTATTTTCTTAAATTCAGTTGGCTTATTTTGTTTTGTTCTTAAGTTGAAGCACTGTGAGTCTTTTATCACTTACTGGTCAAGTTTTTTGACATTTGCTAAGTATATGCTATATATATATACACATTAAATAAAGCATATGTTTATATTTATCATTTTATTTTTAGATGTCTATATTTATATCATCAATACTAATCTGGATTTGTACCTGAATATTTTAGGAGTTAAAATAATAGAAATACAAATTTACTATTTTCTTTTTTAAAAAACCTATTTTCTAGGTTCTGAATTATTTAATATCTCCTTTGCAGTCAGATAGTTTCCTGTCAACTATAACTGTAAAAATAGTTTGTATAGCATCAGGATGATAATTATTACATTGACTTTTCTTTCTCTTCTGTAAATACTACTGTAGATATCTGAGTAATTGATCTTGAATTTATTGTGTGTCCGTGTGTTTTAGGTGCAAAAACATTTTTTTTTCCAGAGAGCAGATGCAAATCTCTGTTACTATAAAACGTGTCTTTTAATGAGTACCTCTCTTTATTTAATCTATGCATTTATCCCCATGCACGTGTGTGTTCATACATATAAAAAGTAAATGGTTTTTTTATTACAGGTATTGCTTGAATCAAGTAGTTGAAGATTAACATTATGGTTTCTTTTACAAATGGGAACGTCAGCTTTGTGCAGTATCGTAAGACTGATTTCACACCCTTTCAGTCACTGCCGGTCTCCATGGCTAGTGGCAGTTGCTTATGCTGTTGTTAATACTTTACTTCTGTACACACGATGAAAAAGGGTGAGAATTTAGAAGTTAGCATTTAAAGTTTCTATATACATTATGAATTTTCCTTCAAAACAATGAATTTATTTTGTATGTTTTATTGCTGGTGTATATATTTATCTTATAATTCAAGTAGATTTAGAAATGGACCATAATTATAATTAATTACTAGCAATTCTGTTTACACATTCGTGGAGGGATACTTGGGATATTCAGAAGGGTCTTTTGAATCAGAGAGTTAAAGTCTACTTCTTCATTTAGGTCTTCTTCTTCTTTTCATGAAACTAATTCATAGTAATGCCAGGGTTTTGTTTGGCATTTAGTTAATCTGAGGGCATATGGTACTGTTCATCGGTGTGCTTCCATTTATACACATACAAGAATAATTATCATTAGTGGACAGACTTAAAGACAAAGGATGTTTGACCCTACCCTGAGACCATGCAATTTAAGTGTACAAAAGGATCAAGGACACAGAATTTAATAATGCAAACAATATTAGTTCTGTGTCCCCCCCCCACCCCCACCCCCCGGCATCATGAACTTGGACATCCTAGCCTGACTGTATACTTTGATTCCAAACCTGGAGATATATGAGAAGCCCTAGGGAGCACCTGGCTGAGCTGAGAACATTTCAGTGATTACAAGGATGGTGCCTGGAGGGCAATTAAGGGAGAGGGTAGAGATAGGCAGTAATGAGTCCCCTTAGCACCCTAATGACCACAGCAAGGGACTGAGAGACCTGAGCAACAAAGGTGGTCAGGTGAGGAAGATGCTCGAGTGATGTTGAGCTTACTTACCAGAAGTAGATTTTTTTGTCTTCTATCTATCTATCTATCTATCTATCTATCTATCTATCTATCTATCTATCTATCTATCTTCCTACCTATCTATTTTTATATCTATATTTTTATAAATTTCTACACTTAGATATTTATATAACTAGATACAGGAATATACTTTTAACACTTTTATAGTTATCTAGTCTGAGGCAGTATGTCATGTCATTTAGAGTATTTGACATTTAACACTTTAAGTTTTATTAATTGAAGCCATTGCTGCTTTGCACATTTCTTTTTATTATTTTGAAGTTTGATTGCAATGATAGTCTTGCTTCAGATGTAGTTTATTGTGCTACACAGAAATTTTAGCCTAGGTTTTAACTAGTTTTTAAAAAAATGTTTGTGTAGACTTTCTATTTTCTGAGTTGTTGATATTTGCAATAGAAAATAGACTATTCTTGATCTAGTCAGGCTGTGAAAGCCACAAAATTGAAGCTAAACTTTTTTGTATGTAATTATATGAAAAAGATTATAACAGGAGAAAATATTACAGGACAAATGTAATCCACACTGGAGCCTTCCCCTTGAGTTTAGAGTTGGAATTAGGTTTGTTTTCCTGTTGACTTTTTTGGTGTGTGTGTTTAGTTTTTTGTTTTTGTTTAGCATCAGTTGCCTGATACAGATATATTTCTATGCAATTTTATTTAGTTTCTCACATTATTGTGGAGGGAATGAAGGAAGTGCCATGAGCAGGAAATCTGACTATGATAACTTACTTAGCCATTAGTCGTTAGTCTCCCTTAGATGTGGTGTCTCGCACAAGTACTAATGTATGAACTTTCCTGCCTCGATGATCTTTACTGTGGTGTGTGCACAGCTGTGCGTGCAGAGCTGAGAGACCACTAACTGGCCTTGAACCATCGCCTTGCACCTCCGCTCTTACTGCCTTTCTTTTCTGGGCTTTGTCTGTATCACTTCTCACACCACTGTGGCAGCCTTCCAAAAATACTGTCCAGCACAGGGGAGCCTGCTGTGCTGTTTCCTGTTTACCACTAGGGGGAGCCAAGGAGTGTCCCTAGAATTCCTCCTCCAGCAGTCCCTCCCTCCTTCCCTTTGCCTTTGGATCTCTTTTCTTTCCAGTCCTCTGTTGTCTTCCTTCCTTTCCTCTCTTTTTCCCTCTTTTGCTTTCTCTTCCTTTCCCCTTCTTTTTTCCCTTCCTTTCTTTTTATTTCTTCTCTTTGTGTGAAATCTAAAATATTACAGCTACACCTTTCACACTGTGGCTTCACATCACTGCAATATGAACAGCAATTTATTTTTAGTTTTTAAAATTTGATTAGAACATGAGTGATGTTTTCCTAACTGCTATTTACATACTGAAATGATGGCAGTATTATACAGTTTTGATGAGTAAAGGCCTCTTAGATACAGTGTTACTGTTTAGATGGATATTGAATCAAATTTAAAATACTGTAAAGGAAAATGCCCCATATGATTATCAAAATGATGTGTGTAAAAATAACTGTAAAATCTATCTCAACCTACTTGTGTTTTAATTAGAACAACTCTGAGGTTATGAATATCTCTAACATGTATCTTCCCAATTAAAATATATTGAGAGTAGCAGACTTATAGTTATTACATGGTTATGTGCCGGAGTGTTATCACTAACAGATAGATGTTTATTCATTTATGATAGTGATCAAATTTGACTGAAGCATCCATAAACAAATATTTTAGCTTTCTCTAAAGAACAATTATTATTGTAAAATTATATAGAGGTTTAAATCATTATACGTGCTTCTGTTCTTCAAAATGAGTCAAGAATATTATATATTCAGCAGATTTTTAATCCTTTCATGTATCTGTTTGGGGGAACTTGAGGGCATATTAGTATCTTTCCTCCAGTTTTAATTTTCTTGAGATTTATAAAGTGTGGATTTTTGAAACATATGCAATTAGAGCTTGCTACTGGTGTGCTTTGGCCCTGTTTTCTGATTTTCCAATATGTCAATGTACATTGTATTTTTATTTTTTAAAGTTGAGATTTTTTTTAAATTTTATTTGAAAAATAATCTCGTTTTGATATTTGAAAATACATATAAGTCTTATAGAATAGGAGTTGTTATAAAATAAACTTGTGTAAAATACTAATTTCTGAAATTGATAGAAATTATGAGAGAAAATTATGTTTATATTTAATTTTGTCATTGTTTACATTTTACTCAGTTAAAATTCATCGCTATAATTGTGAGTGCCTAAATATTTATTGTAAAAAATTATAGCATGGTCGAATCATCTTAGGATGACCCTAACAGTAGTCACAGGAGCGATGGTTTGTGGCTTGCTTTGTGATCCTTTCATGATGATAGTCCTTGATGGTATAATCTGTGCTGATGTCAGGGAGAAGGAACTGCAAAAACTTTTTGTGTTGGCGGCAAAATAAATGAAGCAGGGTTTGCATTTTGAAGAGAAATGTTGTGAACTGTGATTGAATTTGTCGTGAAAGTATGTCACTATTAATAAAAGTGTTTAGGTACAAGTGTTTTGAGCTTGGCAGCCTTTTAAGGGTAAGGTTGGCTGATGTGAGAAGTCAATCCTGTGCATCGGGAGCACATAGCATGACAGATGTGTTTCTGTGTATTTGGATTATTATGCCATTTCTTATTTCAAACCCCTTTTGTCAGGACAGCAGGCAAAACAATGAAGCTTTGAGGAGGTAATTAAAGATATTGTTCAAAGAACAACTTTCTGCATATTTGAATTATTACTGTCATCAAAATCATACAAATATGGAAATATGATTGCCAGAAGCACATAAATCAATGATCAGCATGGCCTCAAAATCCAATAAATATGTAGAGTTAAATACTTTAAAATGCAAATTGCATCTGATGATTTGCATATGGTAGAGTTTAAAGAAATTTGTTGCTTAACAACCTCTAAGGTAGCAGTTAGGGCTGTGGGTAAACATAGGTTTTTATTCATCATTGGTCAAGTCGTACGATTTGATAAATGATGGGAGACTGCTTTCCTTGGTTAGAACAACTACAGTCTTACTGAATCCTAAAACTGCCTTGAAGTCATCTGAATAATTAAGAGTTAATTATTCTTCATCCATCTAGATCAGAGAAGGACAGATTTAGGGAAGGAATTTATAATTTTTGCCTCACGTCCTGTCATGTGGTAATGTGATAAACTAAACTGACTCCAAATAATACCTAGTGACCTTAGCTTGATCATGCCTCACAGAACATTTCTGTCGCTGCTGTGTTTTTTTTAATTGCTTACATCGATTCTAGAAACTCCACATTAACAGACTTAGAAGTTTAATTGTCCTCAAAGAAAGCAATATAAAATTCATGTTCTGTTACTGTTATGTTTTGAGTTTATCATTATGGAGATGTACACATAGCATGTAAGTCTGCGTGCGTGCTTTCAGCAGCAGCAAGCAGTGACCCCTAAGAGGCTGCTAGGGGTGGTTACAAGCACACTGAGACAGCCATAAAGGAGCCGGAGCGACAGGGTGGTGATCTTTGTTTTTTAAGTTTCTTCGAATTTGGAACATTAAAATAACCTATTTAAAATGTTAATTTTTATAATTAATATAATAATGGATCCAATAACTAGTACAGATTTACAAAGGCTGTGTCTTACTTTGAGAGACCTAAGAAAGGCAGCCTAGAGTTCAGGTGCGTTACAGGCACACACCACAAAAATTCCATGGAAATCTAGTATAGACTTAGAGGAAATTTTTACAAAATGATTTTCCTTGAGACTGAATGCTTTCTGGGTGTTTACTGATCACAAGAAGAATTGTAATAAAGAAATCAATATGCATGATCCTTTTCCATGTAGTACAACGGGGTTACACTGTTAGGTTAAATACAGGCGGCATTCCTTTTCAGAAAATCAATTTGTTGTATAGCCTGCAACAGCCAGTCTTTTCACACAGAGTCATTTTATGTTGTGCACACAGTAAATTCTGTATTGGCACCTTCAAAGAGTATTGACTTCTAAAAGGCTCTAAGCTTAGTAGCCTGACTTTAGGAAGAAAGGCCAAGACATTTCTAATATAGTAATCAGAACTGCTGTACTTAATAGAATGATCAATAAAACCGTACATTTTCTTCTTTATGTTTTGTCCTAAGCCTATCATTTAAAAAGATTATTCATTGTTTTTTGTATTTTAATAGGAAAGTCAAATATATGTCAAATTATATAGAGACATGTAATTCTCAATATTTAACTGTAGCTGCTTACATTTAAGGTGTTTCTTCATTTGTAAGTTACCTATGTTTCTCAAAAGCATAGTTTTTAGGAAAACTTGGAGTAAATTTGTAAGATTGAAGTTATTTTAGTTTCCTACCTGCGTCCATTTCGTAGCATGAACAGAATGATTTTGAGAAAATTTAATTAACCAGCCAAAGCTGGTGAGTACTCAGCCGTCGTTACCACGGCAAGTATTCAGGAAAAATGTGTGGAAACACATTCCTGTTTTAGGTCTTAACAGTGCCTTGGCCAGTTTTGTTCTGACTGCTTAATTTAGTAGTGTAATGTTCCTCCCGATGGGCACAGGTTCGGGAGGAGGTTTGTGGGCTGGGCTCTTTTCTTCTGGCAGTGTACGGGAGTGCAGAATGCTCCTGCCCTGCCTGTGTGAGTGTTTGCAGTATCTGTGCTTTAATCACAAAGATGGGTTTTCCCAGGATAATGAACTGGGAGGAAGCAAAATCTGCCCGTTAGCCTTTGCAGTCCTTGGAGGTGCAGCCGTTGTGTAGCTCTTACTTATGCAGTGATTTCTTCCAAAGTCTTTACTAGCTCCTTCAAATCCTCATGGTTTTTGTAATTGTTTGTAATGAGAATTCATATTTAGGTTGCAATTGAGAAAACGCTTTACCGAGTTAAATTTATTTCAGCCGTCTAGTGCAGTGATGCAATCTTTAAAACTAGGACTTTAAGTAGTTATAAATATTGTAAGTGTTTTTGTATTTTAATTAACTTATGATTGTGCCACCACTTACATTCATGAAATCTTCACGTAAAAGGTACATTGCAATATAAGAGCTGACGGTTCTTTAAAATGCTTGCAGAGTGCAGGAGCAGGCTCTGAGGGGGTTACAAGCACACGGTGCAGGCTCTGAGGGGGTTACAAGCACACGGTGCAGGCTCTGAGGGG
>NC_034604.1:77277000-77285624 GCF_900095145.1 Mus pahari | reverse complement strand
GCAGGCTCTGAGGGGTTACAAGCACACGGTGCAGGCTCTGAGGGGTTATAAGCACACGGTGCAGGCTCTGAGGGGTTATAAGCACATGGAAGTAAGTAGAGTTTGCTTAGGCTGTGTATTTATTTACCCATGTTTTAAGTGTTTATAGAAACCCCTAACATTTAAAAATATATCATCATTTATAAAATGAGTTTATTCTTTGAGAGCAAAACATTCTTGTAAGAGGAACAAAATTATCCCAATAATAGTGTAAACCAAGCCAGGCATAGCAGCAGACAGAAAAATACATTCAGCCGGTAGGATCATGGATTTGTTTGATTCAAGTAATTGAAAGTGTTTCATACTATTATTGCAACTTGAAGGCTTGTTTAAGTGTCTAACTGTCAGTCACGCTGGAAGGTGAAAAGTATTCAATTGTCACTCTGTCAGTCAATAGAGATGAGAACTGTCTGCCTAATGGATTTCTTTACATAGATGTCTGCATGGAGGTAGAAGTAAAATCAATGTGTTGTCATGTGTGAGTATGCTGCATCAAACTGCCAGGTGAATTGCAACTGTATTTCTGTAACATCTACATTCTTGTGTTGTTTGTGTAAGGCAGCTGGGAGGTCTGCATATGCCGCTGTGAGATGCTGATGCTCGAAACTTGAATTCTCTCAAGGAGACCGTTTTTGCTGTCACCTATGTCCATGGAAGCATCTATTTCAACCTCTTTAAAACAACAACAACAACAACAACAACAACAACAACAAAAACCAAACCAAAAACCAAAAACAGTCCCACTTTAATGAAGTTGAAATAAATGAGGGGACTTGTTTTGTTAAAAGTATTGTGCTTGGAAAATTCACTTTTAAATGCTTGCCATGAGATAGCTCTCAAAGGTACCACAAGTAATACTTATGCTTTGAGAATTATCTATATTTACATTTTTTGTTTTTTTAGTAGATAATCTTTCTGTTTCCTGATCTCTCCCTTGCTCACCATCTGAAATAAAGAGAAAAGACAAGTTCATTGGAATTTTGGTGAAAGAATAGATCACGGAGTAGGTGGCCATCATGATTTAAAATTATGTATTTTTTCAAAGTAAAGGAAAGAATTGATATGAAGCCCTATATTTAAGTTCAGAAAGTGTGTTTAAGAATGTTGTGTCCTGGGGCTGGAGAGGTGGCTCAGCGGTTAAGAGCACGGATTGCTCTTCCAGAGGTCCTGAGTTCAATTCCAGCAACCACGTGGTGGTTCACAACCATCTCATAATAAGATCTGATGCCCTCTTCTGGGGTGTCTGAAGACAGCTACAGTGTACTTGCATATAATGAATGGAGAAATCTTTGGGCCAGAGCAAGCAGGGCCAGAGAGAGAAGAAAAAGTGTCTGAAGACAGCGATAGCGTATTTTCATATAATAAATAAATAAATCTTTAAAAAAAAAAAAAAAAAAGAATGTTGTGTCCTGGCCCCATGCAGTACTGTGTGAGGATGAGCTGGGTCTCAGCGAGAGAGAACTAAATGCTCAGGAAGGAAATGCACACAGTAGGTCACCTCTACAGACCTACTGTGTTTTGCATATAACATCTACAGTAACTCTGGCAGTTATTAAAATGTGATAAGTAAAAGCTGTGTAACTGGCTAGGGTCCGTAAGAGGAAGGACAGGTAGGCTGAGGGATTCCAGGAAAGATCTGAAGTTGAGGCAGAGGAGAGCCACCTCACTGTTTTATCCTTGTGTCTTTAAGAGACCGTTAAAGTCCAGGAGAAGGTACCCTCTAAACATAAATAGGCCAGAGGACCCAGCTGTGGCCAGGGTGGGATGGCAGAGATGCAGGTGGAACAGGACTGTTTATCAGTAGCAGTGCTGTGCCTCACAGTATCTGACTGGAAGAATTATATTGGCCAGATCACAGTATATTCATAAGTGGTCAGAACTAATTGGCCTGGTGCAGCTCTGTCTATGCTTTGGAACTGCACAGGTCCATACCATGTCAGAAGTAACATTGGGGACCTGTGCCAGGTTACTTCTTGCATGTGTGTGATAGGTGACATTTAACGAACAACAGGTATCACTTATCTACACAGCTCCTTGAAGGAAAGGACAGCTTTCACATACTGAAATCATGTTGCTTCTGGAGTATTTTTAAATCTAGTAACTGTGTTTTTTAAAGCTCTCTTATTTTAAATTATTGACTAAACAAGGCCTGGGAGATGATTCCATCTGTAAAGTTCCTGCTTAGTGAGCAAGCTTGTATCCCTAGCATCCATGTGGAATCTGAGCATAGCACATCTGTCATCCCAGTGCTGTGGAAATGGAGACAGAATGACCCTCTGAGGTCGTAGGCAGGTCATTGTGCAGACATAGCATGCAAGGCTTAGTGAGAGACTGTGTCTCAAAAACAAGGTGGGGTGTGATTGAGGTGGACCTCTGCTTCCCACATGAACATGCACACGTGTACTCATGAAAATGCATATGTGACACACACATGGTGAAATACCCTAACACACTTAGTGTCAGTTGTCATTCATTTTCTACTACCCTTCAGGCTTTGGTGTATTTTTATTTTTAGCATTTATTAACTTCTAGGTCCTTGAGCATCAAAACCCTTTTGTTAGTTTTCTTGCAGCGTATGTGTACAGTCCAAATGTAATGTGGAAAGACCTAGGAATCTGGGCTCTTTGAGTTGACGTTGAAATCCACGTTTGCCAGTTTTCATGCACTTACAGGGTCTTAGGCACTTTTTTCCCTGGCATAGTGTTAATGATCTCTTCTGAAGTATGGAGGCATTACTAGGAGTCAAACTACATAGAACCACAGAGCACACCGTTGTGCAGATAGTGAAGAGCGGATACAGTTTGCTGCACATTTGGTCAGTTTTTACTCCGGATCAGTTTGGCTGCATAGGACTGAATAGCTTTAATATGATATTCTTATCTTCCCCTGTACAACAGAAGCCCATGGTTGGCCCCTAGTTGAGCTGTGCATCTTTGCATCAGAGAGGTCTCATCAGCTAGCCACTGGCTGGGTGCTGTGCTTCAGCACGCTGCAGCAGGGAAGAGGCCATCCTGTTCTTGCAAAGAGCCAATCAGAACATTTCTTTTGGGACATTTGAGTTCTAGTTCACTGACCAGAGCTTAGAGTGGAAACAGTTTTGATAGACATGCTTTGGACAATCATTCTTTCTGTCGTTACTAGAGGACAAGAGACAGTGTAAGAAAGCAAGTTATAGGGTTAGCAAGTTATAGGGATTGGTTTTTTTTTTTTTTTTTTGCCATTGAGCTTATATGGTATTCTATTTTTATTGTGAATATATGTGTTTGTATGTATGTATATAAATATGTACATATATGCACACATATATTGTAGATATATATATCACATTCATGTTTAGCTTAGGAAGACGTAACAAGTTAACATGTTATCCAGTATCTGTTTAGGAAGTGGGACATTTATTCCCTTGGAACCCCACGTGCTTCTCTTAGACTTATCTTTTCATCTTTCTTGTAGCTACTCTGAGTTGGATGTGTTAATATTTCTTCATAGTTTAACTATATATGTCTTCATATATTAGAGTATCTTTTTTTGAGATAGTGTTAGAAACCAGAAGAGCAAAAACATTAGCTCGAAGCATTGCCACTGGCTTAAGAAGTCTCCCAGGAGAAATAATGAGGAATTCATGAGTATCATATGGCTTTAGTGTTTTGGAGAACAAAAGCCCTTCCAAACTTGCTTCTTTGAGTTACATGGCACTCTGGAGGGTTTGTTGGTGGTGGGCACTCTGTCCTAATTGTGTCCTTTATTGATTGATTTTTCAGATCAAAGTGCTGTTCTGAGACATAACATTAACAGAAAATTGTGACGGTGGTTGGGGTGGCTGAAGGAAGGCTCCTTCAGTGAAATGCTTTCCCTGAGAACAGGAGGACCTGAACCTAT
Organism: Mus pahari; assembly: GCF_900095145.1. Lineage (NCBI taxonomy): Eukaryota > Metazoa > Chordata > Mammalia > Rodentia > Muridae > Mus > Mus pahari. The sequence goes on along the minus strand of NC_034604.1, from coordinate 77,281,706 downwards.
GGGAGTATGTGTGTAATTCCAGTACTTGAGAGGTGGAGACAGATTCCTGTGACTCACTGGTCAGTCTAGCCTAATTGTTGAGCTTTAGGCCAGAGACACTCTGTGTCTTAAAGAAGGTAGACAGCCTTCTGCAGATGATACCTGAAATTGTCCTCCAGACTCTAAAACATGCATATACATTTATTTGCATACCCACATACATGTGCACCCTCAACACATAAGCATGTGCATGAGAATACACTCAGGCACATCTACACTCAGAGTTCTCTCTCTCTCTCTCTCTCTCTCTCTCTCTCTCTCTCTCTCTCTCTCACACACACACACACACACACACACACACACACACAGCCTGATCTTCATTCTCATGTATGCTACATTCAAATGCCCCTTATCCTTATTTTCTTCTAGCCTTTAGTGGGATGTGTCCTCTCCACAGGCTTCCAGTGGACTTCCCCTTGTGCAGAAGAGCCCCATAGTCACTCTCTGTTGGTAGTCTCCTTCCATCTCCTGAAGTATCTTTATGCATAGTTATCTAACCTCTAGGCTCTGGAAACAGCTATTTCCACTCAGGAGCCTCTTGTGCTTGAGTTAGATGCTGCAGGCTGATGTTGGCGACAGTGCTTCTCATGAGCACTGGCCAGCTTAGGGTGAGTAGGCAAAGCTTCTCGAGGCCGTGGTCCCTAGAGTCCTCTTTGAACAGGAGGGGAGGGCTTGATGCACAGAAGCTGGATGCTGTTCCTTATCCACCCCTTGCCTTAGACTCCCACCCCTACATTTGAGACTGTCCCTGTAGATAGAGTTGTTGAGTAGTTGAGTTGTTCCTCTAATTATTTTATTCTTAGATGCAGACATTTCCAGACATATAGGTTTTATTTTATTTTATTTTATTTTTAACATTTTTATTATTATTATTTTCTTTATTTACATTTCAAATGCTATCCTGAAAGTTCCCTATACCCCCCCCTCCCCTACCCACCCACTCCCACTACTTGGCCCTGGCCTTCCCCTGTGCTGGGTCATATAAAGTTTNCAAGACCAAGGGGCCTCTCTTCCCAATGATGGCCNATTAGNCCATCTTCTGCTACATATGNAGCTAGAGGCTCGAGCTCAGGGGGTACTGCTTAGTTCATATTGTGACACATAGGTTTTAGTATGGGGCAAGTCCAAGCTAAGAGTCTATTTGTGTGGTCAAATCATCATACTGTATTTACTTAGGTGCTATGTTATTGAAAGGAGGCGTAGGTGGTGAGTGGCGCACCTCCCTAGGCTCCCTGCTCTTTGCCCATGTCGTTGGCATTCTTAAGAAGAAGTGCTGAACTAAACTGAACATGCTACTACCTCTGTTCTTTTAGATTGCTTGAGTAGTGTAGAATTTTCAAAGTGTCTCCTTATGGGCATAAGAAGGGGTACATTTCAGTCGTGCGTGTGTTGGTGGTGCACACCTTTAACTCCAGCACTTAGGAAGCTCTGTGTGTTCCAGGCCTCCTGTACATAGTGATTTTCAGGCAAGCTAGGACGACACAGTGAGATCTTGCCAACCAACCAGCCAACAGCAAATCTGCCTCAGCAGGGGTGGTAATCTGGGATGTGTGGGCCTGATAGGAGGCATCTACTCTGTCTCATGGTAACAGTACAAGTGCCCAGGCTCAACTGCAGTGCTCCTGTCAGCAGGACTTGAGTTGGCATCACCGTGGTGTGCTCGATATAGCCCCAGCTTCTCAGGAGCTGGAGTAGAGAACTTCTACATCTATGTCTCAAGATGTAACTGTGACAAAAAGTACACAACATAAAAGATAACCTTGAGCTCATTCTGAGCTCTAAAGTAGTGCTGCTAAATCAGTGCATCCTGACTGTCACTTGCATCCAAGCTCTTCATTTTGAAAACTTTGAACTTCATACTCAGCACACTGTAACCCCAGCTGCACCATGAGTTACCATTCTACTTACCCTGTTTCTGTGGATTTGTCTGTAACAGTTTCCTTGTATGCAGGGCATCTCTGGGGCTGCTATGTTTTACTTGGCATATTTTCAGAGCTGACCTGTGTGTCAGGTTCTCTTTTTAAGACTGAGTATTATGTTATTTGTGTATATACCATGCTTATTCATCTACTGATTTCGGCACTTAGGTTGCTTGGACTCCTTGCCTGTTGTCAATATTTTTTTCTTAATGGATAAAACCAAACAAAAACATTCTTCAAAGGTGAGCTTAAATAAAAATGTTTTGATCATTTTGATTAAACCTATATGATTTATTGAAATAGAACATAAAAATTTTTTTTTTTTTCGAGACAAGGTTTCTCTGTATAGCCCTGGCTGTCCTGGAACTCACTCTGTATACCAGGCTGGCCGCGAACTCAGAAATCTGCCTGCCTCTGCCTCCCGAGTGCACATAAAGACATTTAGACATTGAAGTTGTGCTTGACTCCCATTGCTTTCTTGGATCAAGATTAGATGATAGTATACAGATAGCAATAACATATTATGATTCTAACCTCTTTGAGCTTCTGTTAGTATTATCTCTGGCTTTTCTGCATGCACTGGAAAAGTTTGAACAAAAAGAAACCAAGAATGATATTGAAATTGTTTGAGGTTCTGGGTCTTAGGGTGGGTGCTGTGCACTTGATTGTTTTGGGTTGTTAGTCCATGATGCTAGGAGGCAGCACTGTCTCTGTGTCCTGTTGCTGCTGAACACGTCACAGCTTGTGGCCTTAACTTTTAAGTCTCATTCTTGGTCCTGACTATCAGAATTTTAAAGTTAGTTTCAGTGACTTGCTGATCTGAGTGTGGCAAGCATGGCTCTGGCAGGCAGTGCCCTTCTTCTCCATCCCCTCTACCTTGCTAAGAGCTGTTAGATCACAGTTGTAAAGTCTACTCCCTTATTTGGCCATATTTTCCCCCTGAGGCTGACTGCCAAGTTCTAGGTATCAAAGTATTGAAGTCCAGTAGTGAAGAGCTCCCTTTGGTTCACCTGATTAAAGTGCCCAATTAAAATTAAACACCTCATCCCAATATGGGGCCCCCTTTTACCTTTCTCAGCCACCATTTGCCTGTGGGCCATGTCTGTCTCCTCTTTATGCAGAGGCACTTCTTTGTTTTCCCATTTCCCCGTGACAAATAAGTCCCCTGACCTCTCTCCCTTATTCCTTTCCCTCTTCTCCCTAGTCCTCCATCTCCTTTGTCTTTGTCTCTTATTCTTTGACCTTTGTCTCTCTGGGGTGAATAGATCTTCTAGTGCTGAGGCCTTGTTCATGGGGTGGGGGTCCCCGAGTCAGTGTGACCCTTTGAACTTTAAATCGTGGTGTTGTAGGGTTGGGGCTCCTGGGGTTCCCCAGGTGTTCATGGTATGGTACCAGTGGGCTTGCAGCACAGCTTCTGATCTCTCTCTCAGGTAGGGGATGTGCTGTCTACCTCTGCCACCTCAAAGGAAGGGAGAAGACACATGGAACCACACTGTGCCCACTCTTAAAGGCCAAGGAGGTTGTAAAACCTTAGTGACCCCTGAGAAGCCCTTGTTGCTCTGCCAAGTAGCATATTCATGGATTCTGGGGATCTGCAGGATGGTGGCTGACATCTTGGGGTTTCTGTTACCCTGCTTTCTGCAGGCTGCTTGCTTTTCACTTTCAGATCATTTTATGTTCCTTTGGAGAGCCTTAAAAAGAATTTACTTGGTTTGCCTTTTGTAGAAAAATTTCTGAGCAATAAAAAAGAAATCACTTCCTTGTAATTTAAATATTTCTGCATTTGTTGTTCACCTTTGTATCCAGGATTCAACATTATTTACTTAAAATTTTATAACAGCCTACAGAGGGAAATTGTTAGTTAGAATTTCTACTTCCAAATATTTACATACATTACCAGTGTCCTCTGACCTATTATTTAAGAGAGCTATTAAATTATTTAGAAAATATACACCTACAATTTTAAAGATGTAAGCCAATTGTATAGAAGCTAAAATTCTGTGTAGCGTGTGACCTTAACAAAGAGCTCAAGGACTATATTCTGATGTGTTCTACAAACCTTTTCAAGTTAAAAAAAAAAAAATCCCTTTTCTGTTTTAAAGGCAAGATCTCAGTTGTACTTACAAGCTCATACTTTGTTTTGCTGTTTCCTTGTGCTATTAGAACCAACTTAGTTTTCCCTCTTGAAGAGTATTTACCATATTCATGTATCCTATGCTCTTGAAACTATACTTGAAAACCAATACCTTTATAAGTTTTTTAAAAATGGAGTCTGTTAATAAAAGTCATTTTGTTCATTTGTTTTTAAATGCTACAGATTTAGAATGAGGAGCTCAGGATAGTTTTCCATATCATTTACTTTTATATTTCTGTAGGATGTAGAAACTGTTTAAGGATTCCGACACTTGGGGAACCCAGTTTCCTGTGGCTCATTAAAGCCAGTTTGAGAGGATCTTAACACACATTGGGTCCTGGAGGTCAGTGCTAGGTGTCAGGTACCCACCTACTTCTTTTGCTGGCTGGGAAAAGTGCGCTCAAGAGACTTTACAGTATTTCTCTAGGTAAATGCAGGAACATGACTCATGCTACTGAAATAACATTCACTCTGGAGAAGCAATTTATGAATCTAAAAAAAAAAAAGCTGTCTGTAAATGTTAAATAGTTAAGCTTGTTACATTGTATCTGATATTAGAATAGTGTGTGTGTGTGTGTGTGTGTGTGTGTGTGTGTGTGTGTGTGTGTGTGTGT
>NC_034604.1:77275482-77276545 GCF_900095145.1 Mus pahari | reverse complement strand
CCCCCCCCTCCTCCTCCTCCTCCTCCTCCTCCTTTTGCAGGGGATTAGGAGTATTGGGTTGAGATACTGTCTTACTATGCATCCCTAGCTAGCCTGGAACTCCCTTTGTAGATCAGATTGACCTTAAACTCTCAGAGATCTTCTGCCTATAGAATTCTGGGATTAAAGGCATGCCATCATGCCTAGCACCTCTCCAGTTTTTAAAATTATGGTTTTTATAATAAGTTTTTAAATTTTTGGGTAACTTCATGGAAAATGTACATACACTTTTAAAGAGAAATCAGAACCTCAGCTGGACATTACTAGAAGTTTCCTGGTAATTCAATGAGCTTTTTACTTCTAAGTACAATATGGTTGGTTAACTAACATAAACAAGGGTGTGCTCCACATGGGAAGCAGAACTGGTCACGGACAGCTTTAGCTCAGCACTGCTGAAGACCCCTCGAGGGAGGCGTCAGTGTGACATCAGGATGCAGATGGAGGCCTTGGTGTGACAGCAGGGTGCAGATGGAGGCATCAGTGTGACATCAGCATCAGTGTGACATCAGTGTGATATCAGGGTGCAGATGGAAACGTTCAGAGAACAGGATGCTTATACCAGATGACAAGATAACAGTGGTCCCTGGTTTATGCTGTTTTATGTGTATGAGTTCTCACAGCCTGTACAAGTGCTTAGCTCGGCGGGGTGGAGTTCACCCTTGGGGATGGACTTCATTGGCCTTAACGGTAGGGCCAATGAAGGGGGCTTGCTTCTGTCTCTACTCCAAATTTCCTTTAGGAAGTAGAGGTTTAAGTGAAAAGCATTTCCACGAAATTTGTGATAACTGTAATGGGAAGCTTTGGCTTTTGCTATGTGGCATTTTAAATCAGTTTCTAAAATATTAAGTGACTTAATTTTTTAAGCTTTTTGTCACTCTTTACACCTCTTAAAGACTAAATATATCATCAGAGGTCTTTATTTGCATTTCTTTTTTTTTTATTATTATTTTCTTTATTTACATTTCAAATGCTATCCCGAAAGTTTCCCATACCCCTCCCCCCACCTCTGTTCTCCTACCCACCC
>NC_034604.1:77268663-77275471 GCF_900095145.1 Mus pahari | reverse complement strand
GGGCGGGAAAAGGCCCCGAATGCCGTCCCAAGCCTTAGTACTGTTCTCGGGCGCACTCCCTTCCTCGGGTGGGGAAAGGCGCTGGATGCCGGGGGAGGGGGGGCTACTCTCAGGCGAACACCCCTCCTCGGGCGGGGAAAGGTGCCGGTGCCGGGTCAGCCTCTATTTGCATTTCTATAAACTTAAGCTTGACCAAAAATTGAGAATTTTAATCCACTTTGTCTGAACTTTTATGTCAGAATATAATAAATAAATTCTACATCTGTCATGATATCTTTTTAAAAGACATGATTGAAGTCCTATATGAGTAGCTTTCAAAGTAGTCTTTCTGTTAGATGTATGGCTCACTGGCTTCTGAACAGAGGGCACATATTTTTGTGTTCCTTGCTTCATATCTGATATCACATTGCATGTGTTATGAACACTATATTTCATATACTTCCTGTGGTATGCATACCCATGACTGCCCTACTGAGTAAATACTGCCTTCACACTTTGTGTTTTGTTTCATTCATGGCTAGAGACTTCTGGTTAGATTTTGTTAATTTGACAAAACAAGCAAAGTCATCAGGGAAGAAGGAACTTGGGTTAATAAAAGTGCCTCAGCCAGTCTGTGGGGCATTTTATTAATTGGTGTTAGATGTGGGAGGACCCAACCCACTAGGGGTAGTTCCAACTGGGAAAGTTGTCCTGATGCGGATAAGAAAGCAGGCTAAGCAAGCTACAGGAGGCACGCAGCACCTCCATAGACTCTTGTTCAGTTCCTGCCCTGAGGTCAGGCCCTGACTTCTTTTCTTGATAAACTTAAGCTACAAACTAGAATAAACCCCTCCCCCCCCAAGTTGCTTTTGGTCATGGTGTTTATCATTGCAACAGAAGGCAAACCTACACACAGACAAAATTGATGTTTTTATCTAGTCAATATTGAATTTATGGTTGATCATATTCATTAATTCTTATATATTGTGACCCTGTGCAATAAGACAGAATTGTACACACACACACACACACACACACACACACACACACACACACACACACGGGGCTGGGGGTTTCTGATTGATTCAGACCCCTGAAATTTCTAAACTCAATATAGACGAGGTTGTGCAAACCTGTAAAGTAATATTGAGTAGTGAGCAGGACCTGTGACTTGAAATCTTAAGGGCTAGTGTGGTGGTTTGAATATGCTTGCCTCAGGAAGTAGCACTGTTAGGAGGCATGGCTTTGTTAGAGGAAATGTGTGGATATAGGGGGTGGGCAATGAGACCCTCCTACCCATATGGGAACCAGTTCTCCTAGCAGCCTTCAGATGAAGATGTAGAACTTTCAGCTCCTCCTGCACCATGCCTGCCTGGATGCTGCCATGATCCTGCCTTGATGATAATGGACTGAACCTCTGAACCTGTAAGCCAGCCACAGTTAAATGTTGTCCTTATATAAGAGTTGCTTTGGTCATGATGTCTGTTTATACCAGTAAAACCCTAAGACAGCTAGTATTGCATAAGTCAATGGTATTGAATTAATGCTGATTTTGTGGTGATAAAGTGAGGGACTACAGTTATAGCATGAGGGGAAAGTCATAGTGTGAGGAGATGCAGTCAATGTGAGGGGATGCAGTCAGTGTGAGAGGATGCAGTCATAGTGTGAGGAGATGCAGTCAGTGTGAGGAGATGCAGTCATAGTGTGAGGAGATGCAGTCAGTGTGAGGAGATGCAGTCATAGTGTGAGGAGATGCAGTCAGTGTGAGGGGATGCAGTCAGTGTGAGAGGATGCAGTCATAGTGTGAGGAGATGCAGTCAGTGTGAGGGGGATACAATCATAAGACAGATTGTTTTGGAAGTGAAACACTCAGACTTGCTTTTTTTAAAATGTCAAATGTATATCAAGAGCTTGAACTAAGTTTTTTCTAGGTTTGAGGATATTTAGTCTTTGTTTCTCCCTTGTCTGTTTGCTTGCCTGAATGGTTCCCTTGTAGATGAGGTATTGGGTTTCCATGTTTGCTCTTTTCATTATTTCATTATCAACAGTAGTTAAAGACCATGTGCATGCTCTGTTGAGTGAGTTATGTGACTGTGAGCTGATTAAGCTGTTCACTGTTGGAATTAACTTTGTGTGTATAGCGAAGTAGGAATAAAATTTGTTTAAGTCTAAAAATAAACAAAAATAAAAACAAATGCTCAGGCCATCCAGGCCTGCTTCAGATTTGCAGGGTAACTGAGGATTAACCTTGAATGCTCAGCCTCCTCCTCCTACCTCCTAAGTGCTGTGGTTACAGGGGAACACCTCCCTCCCTGCCTCTGGACATTTTTTTCTTTCAATAACGTGAACAGACTTTTCTCTTGGCCATATGTCATCGTGCCCAGAGGAGGGAGAACCTTGTTCCTACCTGGTCTGGGCTAGTCAGAGCATAGGCTCTTCTTTCAATTGTTGATTGTGTGTGTCAAGTAGAAGATTAGACTTACATGTTTCTGGGGGAGATTTGGCACTCTTCACCTTTCAGTGGGATTTTCACTATCTCATTTCTGCACCCATCCTTGTTTAGGGCCTCTCCTTGACCATCCATCCCCACTCCTTGGAACTGCTGGTGACTAAGAATTAGAGTGGCTTCTGAGAATCAGTTTTTAGCTATCTGATTTGTAAGCTAGTCAGTGTTATTGTTAGTAGTTTAAAGTTATGCAAGTTTCAGATCTGGCTCTTCATCACTTGTTTGCAGCTAGTTTCATGATTTTATTTAATCACCAGCGATCTCTGCTTCCCAGTGCAGTGCAGCAGTTGCCTGTTTGGTCCTTTGCAGCCTCTGTCCTTGACTGCCTGTCACGGCCACCATCACTAACCATACAACGCTCGGGCACTTGTTTGCTTCTTCCTCACCAGGCTGCTTCTACCTGAGCTTCCTGAGAGCAGGGGTTCTGTACAGTGCTGTGTGGCCAGTTTCCTCAGCAGGAACTTCCCATGAGTTGGGCAATCAGTGACTAGTTTTGCTGAATGAATGTGTAATTTTCTATTACAGACCCTGGGAAGAACTCAGGTTCATGCCCTTCCCTGTGGTAGATCCCCACTGACTGGTTTGGGGGAACGAATGTATGTTTCTCGTTAGTCCTTGGGAAGAACCCAGACTTATGTGTCTTAAGTGGAAAGTGGGAGAGGTGAGGTGTAAGGCTGAGGGGAGAGATGTGGACAGAGGAAGAAAATGTTTGTGCTGCTGTTTCTCCCTCCCCTTGTCTTTCCAACATAGTCTCTCTTAGCTTCACTGTTGGGCCCCTTTTTTATTTTAGTGGTTACCCTAGGAATTATAAAATTGTTTTTGACATGTCAGAGTTTTAGGTGATACTTTTACATTCTGAGACAATTCAAGGATTATGAGCATTGAATATTACTGATATCCTTCCCACTGTTATGTCTGTAGCCTCTTCAAATGCATCAGCATTTTAAAGCCTTTTTTTTTCTATTTTAACTTTTATCTTGTAGAAAAATTCTAGATATTTTGTGCCATTTAACTAGGTCAGTTCTATATATACATAAAAAGAAATATGCAAGTAAAATTTATTTCTAAAATGTTACATTCAAGATTCAACATTTTAAATTAATTTTCAGCTAAAGCTTACTGAAGCAGTGCTTTTTCATCTAACATCTTCATCTGTGACACTAAGAAAGTTTGTTTATTTTCATTTTATTTAACTAAAGACAAGGTGTGTAGCCCAGGCTGGCCTTGTCCTACACAGGTGAGACTGCACTGCCTCCTTTTCCCTGCCTCTGCTCCCTAAGAGCTGAGGTTACTTAAAGAGAGACACACTGGGGCTCTCTGAGGGTCTCCTCTAGAGAGCTGGGCTTGAATCATTCCTCTGTTAAAGAAGTGGGCTTTCTTTTTCAGAGAGTACCGAGTTGCTAACGTCATGGCACTATGAGTGCAGGCTACTTCTGGTTAAAGGCCTCCTCTGCACCTTTCTGCCTCTGCCGCCATCTGCAGTCTCCCTTTCCTCCTCTGCTTATGTCTTTGCTCCACTGCCCCTCTCCTCTCTCATCTCCTCTCTCCCTTTCCTACCCCTGCCCACCTGTCTTCGCTCCCCTTGCCTTACTTCCCCCATATTTCCTCTTCCTGTTTCTCTCAGTTCCTTCCTAATTCTTTCCCTTCTAATTCCATTTCCCACGTCCATTTCTTATGTTCCTCCTTCCCTTTCCCTGTCTCTGCTTCTCCTCTTTTTTCCTTTTCTTCCTCTTCTCCCTCTTTTCCCCTCTTCTCCCTCTCTCTTCTCCGTCTCTTCCTTTCTCTCCCCTCTCTCCCCTTCTCTCTCCCTTTCTTCCTCTGTCTCCTCCTGTCTTCCCTTTTCTCTCCCCTTCCTTCTTTCTTTTCTCCTCCCCCTTCCATCCTCACCTTCAGTGCCAGTTTCATCTTCATGATCATCTAGTTATTTTTTTGGTCGTGGCCACATAGTTTTTTACTTTTTATTTCCTTTAGGTAGTGACTCCAGTCCTGCTTCCACACCCTTTCGTCAATGGTTTTAGTTGTGTTCCATCTAAGAACAGCTCTGATTACTTCACTTGCAGTTAGCAGGAGCTCCCATACAGTTGAAAACATGTAATGACTTATGTAAGTGGTGAACAGAATGCCTTTATTTCTAGTAATACACCTAAAAGCAACACTAGGGATCTATTCATGTTTTCTGGTTGTGATACGTCCACACTGTTCATTGCAAAGTTGGAGAGAAGGCATTGAAGTCCATGTGGAGTTAGAAGGATGGATAGAGGACTGATGAGTAATCATGTGGGGAACTGGCCAGCAAAGTGACCAAAAGACTGTATTTTTTAAATTTTATTTTACTTTATTTTATTTATCCTTGTGTAGCTCAGGCATGCATTACTACACCCTGTTGAAACACTCATGTTTTAATCATTTCACTAACTGATTTGCTCAAAATTGTATTTAAAATTAAGGCTACAGGAACAGTGAGTTCTACTTCTAGTCTTGTGGAGGGCCTAATAGCTTCCCACCAGGTAGTATCTGATGGCACTCTAGTTATACAAGTCCTATTCTCTTGTTGAGGGTTAGGCTGTCTTGGTGGCCCGTCTGTTCAGTGTTGAGGATGGAATATCTTACCGACTTTCTTGTTGGCGAGCCTAGATCGATCCCATCTTTCCATCAGGATACTTGCCTTCTCAGTGATTTCCTTTGTAGAGGAAACCATCTAATTCTCTTTCTCTACAGTAGAGTGGTTCCTGGCATGTAATGCTCACTCTGTTAAGTGTTTACTAAGTTGCATGTGGGGCACAATTGGAACATTTATCAGGGAACCAGGGACTGTTTGTTTAGTGGTTCATAATTTCTTCTCAAATGCATTGAAACATTTGCTTGGGACATTTGTTTCCTTAAGGTTACAAATTCTGCTGTGGAATGTTTCTTGGAAAGGTTTCTTCAGAGAAGTCTGTTCCTTTGCCTCTCACGGTTTCTCATCTTTAGGTGTACTGTCTGCTTTTGCAAGAATTAGTAGACTCTCTTCCAGGAGACAGTACTGGGCTGCCTGAAGGTGGTGCCCATTGCTATTGCCTTGGAGCAGTCTGCTTTCTAGAGTGGGTATTTCTCATTCTTTCTCACTCTTCTGGCTCTTCCCCGCCCTGCCTCTCTTGTCTCTCCGTGTTTTCATGCCTCTTGGGAAATGTTAGTCCCCCGTGTCCTGGCTACCTGTATTATCTGGGGTTGGTCTCCATTGGCTTCCATCTGTCTTACTTGTCATGTTGTAAAGAATAGTGGAGAAATATTAAAGTTAAGTGCTCAAACTTTTCACACAAATATTCCAACATATTTTTTCCTTATTTATATTTTGTTAGTGATTGGCTGAAAATTCAGTATTAGAGTAAAGGAAATTAACTCAGGAAGGAGTACTCTGAACAGAGGAATACACAGATTCTTGGTGGTTATAGAAAAGGTGCATATTGGTTGTGGTGTATTTTCCTTGAGAATCTCATATAATCACAGCATATTATGCAAATGATTGGAGTATGGAAGAAGGCTTACAGTCTAATGTACAAGATATTCTTTATACATTCTTAGTTTTAAAACAATCCTTAAGTGTTTACTTCAACCCTTAACTCTATGCTCTTTTTATTTCCAAGACCACAGCAGACTAGCCAGTTAACAAACCAGTGAAGCAGCCAAGCAAACAAGTACTTGTTTGACTGAAACGTAGCACTCACTCTAGAGTATACAAATAATATGGCTGTGTTTGTTTGCGGTCAGCAATAGAGGGGAGAAGTCAAACTTCACCCTTGTGGTAACCTCAGGTAGCCGCAGCCCGAGTGCAGTGGTTTCAGTGGTGGTACTTAAGTGACAGGGAACTGGGTTGACTGCTGCTGCTGCTGCTGCTGCTGCTCATGGCCTGCAAGGTAAACCTGGGGAGACACTTCCTTTTAAAAGCTCTGGTCATGGTACAGTGTGGGTGCAGTGTGAGGAGTCTGTGTTTGGTCTGGAAGGACACACTGCAGTCACCGAGGTGGATGTGATTGATACACCTCTCACCTACGTATTCTTTTTTCCTGTCTTTTTTCTTTTTCTTTTTGGTTTTTCGAGACAGGGTTTCTCTGTATAGTGGGGGCTGTCCTGGAACTCACTTTGTAGACCAGGCTGCCTCGACAAAGCATACACATGGACTGGCTTTTGTATTCCTTTAAAATTCCTTTCCCAGGATGGGCGGTGGTGGTGCACACCTTTTTTTTTTTTTTCAAGACAGGGTTTCTGTGCAGCCCTGGCTGTCCTGGAACTCACTCTGTAGACCAGGCTGGCCTCGAACTCAGAAATCCGCCTGCCTCTGCTTCC
>NC_034604.1:77255377-77268618 GCF_900095145.1 Mus pahari | reverse complement strand
AGAGAATATAAATGAACTGAGTTCAAGTCAAGAAATATTTTAAAAATTTGACATAAATCTTAATTTAAAAAAAAAATTAAAAAAAAAAAAAAAAAAAAAAAAAAAAAAGATTTCTTTCCCAGATAGATTTCTATTCATGTTCTTTTAAATATGAGTTGCCATTTTCCATTGAGAGAATGAACACTATCACATATATATGGAATGCTTCCAAATCCCACATTTTAACAAGTTGCCTTTTTCCTTTTATAGAGGTAACCATCAGTTTATAACATCCCTTCTTTTCTCGTTGTACCATGGCCCGAGAGATGCACTCAAAAGTGAATGAATGCCATCTATGCCAAAAGATGGCATTCCTTTGAAGAACTGCTTACCGTCATCACATTTGGTAGAAATTTGGACTTACTGTGTTGCCACCTCTGTAAGAGGAATTGCGTCCACTATGATGGGATCCTCATCCACAGTATGGCTTTTAATAATGGAGATTTTCTTTTCAAATTTGATACATCAATGTTTTATGACAAAATATATCAATGTTTTATGACGAAACAGAGAAAGGATAGGAACTGAAATGCAGATTTTAGTTTGTGTCTCTTCTTTAGTTGTCAGATTGATTTAGTTGTATTCAAGGTTCTTGGATGTGATGGATTTTCACAAAGCAGCCAGACCACATTTACTGAAAACTGTGGTCAGTTGTCTAAGGAGTGGTCAGTTCTGTAGAGATTAGGTTGCTGAGTGTAACGTGGGGCCTCCGGATTACCCATCCTTCTGTACTGCATTCTTATAGCGTAGGGCATGACTTCAGCTGCAGTGAGGTGCCATCTGTGTCACTCTGTTCATAAGTATGATAAATTATTCTACTTTGTTAGTGTGGTCACAAAGTTCTGGTTTAATGTTTCTAGTGTAGTTTAGCTTTGTGAGGCATGTAAGTAGTTGATACCTGGAAATGATCAAAGCCTTAATTTTTTCTCTCTGTCAAAGCTTACTCTGTCTGAGAATTTGGTTATTACAATTCTGTCTTGGACTCTGGCCAGATTGGTGTTTTTACTTGATGTAACCTTAAGAACATTGGTCTGTGGAACATTCAGGTAATACAATGGCTATACTGTTTTTCTATTTAAAGCCTCTTTCTTTTGGGGGTGGTGGTGGTAAAGTGTTAAATTATATTTTAGTAAGGCAAACACGATCTTATTGCTACTTGTATTTATTGGAAAAAAAGCATTGATTGGCTTAGTAAACTTTTCTGTCAGTAGCATTTTTCAGCCTGATATCCCAGATGCTATGTTGATGTTGTACTGAGTGGGAATGTGGGACTGTGGGACTGTGAACATGTGTACATTCATCGCTTGTAGGAGATACAAGGTAGGTTCTTTTTACATTTAGGGGGTGGTGCTGAGCTGCAATACTTGTTACTGCCTGTTGATTGGTTGGCTTTTGTTAGCCTGTCCTTGTTCAACTACTGGTTTAGTTCTCTGAAGATGTAATTGTAACCAGGTGTCAGGTCAGGGTAGAAAGCGGTTTTGTGGTGCTTTTGGACTAATAGTATGTAACGTGTCTCCGTGTGTGACTCATAAGTAAAGCACTCTGTAAAGACAGAGGGGAAGAATGTGTAGCTGCTGTCAGAAACTTAGTTTTTGATTTAGTTTGTGTGTGGTGTAGTTCACAGAATTCCTTTCTCCTTTTCTTAAAGGCCTAGGGCATGGTAGTCCAGCTCACTGTTAGAGCTGGGTAACTTCCTCACTGCTCCGACCATCAGAGTGCTCTGCTGTGTTCACCTCTGCAGAGCAGCGGCACATCTGAGGGTTGGATTGGCTGCAGAGATCCTTGTTATCTTCTATCATATTCATACTTTCATGTCTGTCTCATAGTGGGCCATTCGCTTTGTTTCATGGGTGTGAATGAGGGAACTGCATTTATAGCACATACGGACTTTTATGCTTGATTTATGACCACATGTAGCCCTGGTTTTCTATTGAGAATGATCCTCATTGTCTTTGTGAACTAACTCAGTGCAGAAGCACTTGTCTGTTTTGAGCTAAACCAGACCTCTTGTAAAAAGAATCAAATTATTTCATCATGTTGAAAATGAAAAGCTATAATTACTTGTAATTAGACTTCAGAATTTTTGAAAATCGAGGAATTCTTTTCCAGAGGTTTAAGATCACTCCAAATCAGCGCCTTTGGAAAATAGGAAATAATTTTCTGTTCAATTTGAAATTGATTTAATTCATGCCTTTGACAACTATTTTGCTTTGATATTTTTGTAGTGGGAATCAGAGAACTGTTGGTCAGAGTTGTAATTTTCTATGACATCATATACTAGCTGTGCAAAACTCACTCTCCTGCTTTTGATGAGTTTCTGAACAGCCTGTGTGGTAAGAGATGCTCAGAAATTATTTGCGAGCCTTTAGATTAGCAGCATTTATGGAGTCTTGTGAGCCTGTAGATGGGCAGCATTTATGGAGTCTTACAGGTTTATTCTGAGGATCCCTCCACTACCACCCCTCCTGCCCCGTACTGGGAAAGCTGTATGCAGTCTTGTAATTTATATTTTAAATGGAGCTTTAAGAGAAAGCAGTTTTTCTTTCTGTTATACCACACAGGTAAAGAGATACCTTGCACTAGGATCATCTGGAATTTAGAATGTGTGGCACATGTCTGTAATCTTAGCCTTTGGGTAACTGAGGCAAGAACATTCCTGAGAGTTTTAGATCAGCTTGTGGCTATGTGATATCGTGAGTTTGATGGCAGTCTGAATTAATAGTGGAACCCTTTTTAAAAAGCAAAAACAATATGGCTTTTGTTTGTTTACCTTTTTCTCACCTCGTATTGAATGTACATAGTCTGCCCTTAGGAAAGAAAAGCTAATGATGGATTGAATTTTTGAATTAAGTGATCATTGTGGATATGAGTATCATATAGACATATTTTGAGCCAGTTACTGCCTACTATTAACCTTCTTTTACATCTTCAAGATGGATTTTTTTTCCCCCAGAGTCTCACTTTGCTGTACCTACTTCTACATCCTTGCACTGTTGTCCGGGTCTTGTGGTTTGAATAAGAATGCCTCTCATAGGTTTATATATTTGAATGCTTAGTCATTTGGGAGTGGCAACATTTGAAAAGGGTTAGGAGGTGTGATCTCATTGAAGTGTGTCACTGGGGTGTGATTTAAGGTTTCAAAAGCTCATGACAGGACCAGTGCCTCTCTCCGCTGTCCATGGGTATAGAACTCTCAGCTACTTCTTTTGCACCACATCTGCCTGTGTACTACCATGTTCCCTGCCATGGTGATAATGGACTGAGTGTCTGAAACTGCAAGTAACCACCCCCCACCCCCCCCACCCCCAATTAAATACTTTCTTTGTAAGAGTTGTCTTGGTCATAGGGTCTCTTAACAGCAACAGAACAGTGACTAACACAGAAGTTGGTACCAGGAGTCAGGTACTACTATATCATACCTGACCATGCTTCTTGTTGGTGGAATATGGACCTTAGGATTTTGGATTAAGAGAGTAGTTGAATACTTTAAATGGGGCTTAATGGGACATACTTGTAGGAATATGGAAGACAGTAATGCTGAGAGCAGTGTAGGTTACCATAGACTGGCACAAAGAGGTATCAGAGGAGAACATACTAGAATTGTAACTTACAGACCGTTATTGGTGAGGAATCTGCCCTTGTCCAAAATCAATCAACCTTAGGCTAAATTCAAGAGTTTTGGATTAGTGACATTATTAGAGGAGAGTGGTTGTTAGTGGTCAGTCTTATGCAGATCTATGATGAAAAAGAACAACCTGAACAAGGAAAAATACATAATGTACAATTTGAGGAGAAACCAGGAGCACCAGGAAATATTAAGTAGAAGACATGAATTCCAGTGCTCAAGGAGCTAAAATGTTTAAAGAAAAGCCAGCCAGTAAATGGAATAAATGCCCTCAGGGTAAAACCACACCCAACTAACCTTCCAATTTGTGAAAATCAAATAAAGAAAAGCTTAAGCAATGAAGGAAACTATTGAAAACAGAAAGTTGATTGAAATGTTTTTGACTGAAGGGGTCAAGTTTCGACTTCAGCAATCAGCTTAACTTAGCAGCTTTGTCCATGTGGTTCTGGCTTCAGAGTCAAGGGTACAAGAAAGGTGTTGTGGAATCTCCCTTCCTATCTAAAAAAAGCTGCTGGGGCCAGGTGGGGCCCAGTATGGAAGCCCAGAGAGGTCACTGTGTGGATCTGGGAAGGTGAAGACTGGATTGAGTTAGAGATCCAAAGGTGTTGAAGATGCTAAGAGTTGGGGGTTACCTACCCAGAGTGCTGCAGACTTGGTGTGGAACTAGCCCAAGAAAGAGAAATGAATTTCAGTCAACAAAGCTGAAGTTAGTTGGAGACATGGAGAGTGGTCTGCCATCTCATGCTAATGCAGAATGTAGAGTTTACCCTGCTGGTTTTAGGTCCTGTTTTGGTCCAGTATTTCCTACTTATGGAATGGTAGTATATATATTCTCTGCCATTGTATAGTGGAGGTTTGTCAGCTGCCTTTTGATTTTGATTTTACAAGGGGTTACAGTTAAGAGATTGCATGAATCTCAGGAGAGACTTTGAACAGTGTTGATACTGTGATAGATTGGGGACTTTTGAAGTTGGGCATTAGCCGGAAGGTGGTGGCACACGCCTTTAATCTCAGCACTTGGGAGGCAGAGGCAGGCAGATTTCTGAGTTCGAGGCCAGACTGGTCTACAGAGTGAGTTCCAGGACAGCCAGGGCTGCACAGAGAAACCCTGTCTTGAAAAACCAAAAAACCCCCAAAACCAAAAAACCAAAAAAAAAATTAAAATAAAAGAAAAAAGAAAAAAGAATTTGGGCATTGAATGTATTTTTGTATTATGGTATGACTATAAGCCTTTGGTAGCCATGTAGTGGAATATGGCTTTTGAACAAGAATAATTCCTACAGACTCACTTGAATGCTTAGTTGAAAGGGAGTGGCACTATTTGAGATCATTAGAAGGGTGTGGCCTTGTTGGAGGAAATGTGTCACTGGACATGTGTATTTAGGTTCCAAAAACCTACTCTAGGCACAGTGCCTCTCCTTGCTGCCTGTGAGTTAGAATATAGAGCTCTCAGCTACTTCTTTAGCACTATATTTGCCTGTGTACTGCCATGTTCTCTGACATGTGAAAATGGACTAAGCCTCTAAAACTGTAAGCAAGGCCACAATTAAATGATTTCTTTTATAAGGGTTGCCTTGGTCATAGGGTCTCTTCACAGCAATAAAGCAATGACTAAGGCATTTGGCATGATCATTATAGATGTATCTTAATATTCATTGTCATAGTCTTTCAAAACTTTTTCTGTTGTTTCTCAGCTTTTATAGCGTGTAGAAAATTTGCCTGGCTTATAATGTCTGATTTTGCTGTGCACCTTTGATGTCAAAAACCTCGGTCTTTTCTCCTGTCATTCAGTGTCCTCTTGCTGTAACCACTCCCTGCTATATTACTGCAGCCAAGCCCACACTCCTCGCTCTGCTCTCTGTTTCTGATTCCGTTAGGCCTACCACACTAGCATGAAAAATACAGACTGACTCAACAGGCCTTCATTTCATCTTCATTTCAAAACTTGTGTTTTGTGTTTTACTATTTTTGACATTTTCCCTGTTCTCACAAATTTTATTATTTACCAAAAGATATGATTATTAAATAGTCTATAAGAAAAGATCACAAATGGTATATGTCTAGATCCCAAATTCAGCACTTGTAGCTCTATGATTTGGGTAAATACATTGACTTTTTGAAGCCTATTTATTTATTTATTTATTTATTTATTTATTTATTTATTTATAATCTAAAGAATAATTAGGTATCTTTACCGAATAGGCGACTTGTTATGGAGGTCTAAGAGAACAAGGCCTTGCATGCACCCCACGCTCGTGTGCTTCTTATCTGTTCCTTTCCCCTCCCTCCCCTCCCCTCTCCTCCCTCCCTCCCTTTCTTTCTTGCTATCTTTCTGTGTGTAATATCTTTTCTATTGAGGGCACATCCCCCATGTACTCTATTGAAGGCACATCCCCCATGTACTCTATCCTGATTAGAGTTTCCTCTACCTCTGCTCCTACTAGGCCCCCCCAACCTAGCCCCATGCCAAGTCTTCCCCATTCTGTCTCACTAGGAAGTGGTCTTCTAAGGAATCATTTCCCAGTTGCATTCATTCACATTTGAATTTCACTTTTTGATTGCTAATGAATACCCCATTGTGTAAATGTACCGCATTTTCTTTATCCATTCATCTATTGAGGGATACCAAGGTTGGTTTCAGTTTCTGGGTGTTTTTTTTTTTTTTTTTTTTGGTTTTTCGATACAGGGTTTCTCTGTATAGCCCTGGCTGTCCTGGAACTCACTTTGTAGACCAGCTGGCCTCAAACTCAGAAATCCGCCTGCCTCTGCCTCCCAAGTGCTGGGATTAAAGGGTGCGCACACACCACCGCCCGGCAGTTTCTGGGTATTTTGAATAGAGCTGCAATGAACATGGTTGAGCAAGTGTCTCTGTGGTAGGGTGAAGTGTCCTTTGGGTATATGCTCAGGAGTGGTATAGCTGGGTATTGAGGTGGGTTGATTCCCAGCCTCCTAGAGGAATTGCCAAAACTGATTTCTGTGTTGACTGTACAAGTTTTCAATCCCACAGCATTAGGTGTTTGCCCTAATCATATCCTCCCCAGCCCGAGCTACTACTTGTGTTTTGATCTTAGCCATTCTGACAGCTGTAACATGGAATCTCAAAGTAGTTTTGATTTACATTTCTCTATTGGACTAAGGATCTTGAACATTTCTTTTTCTTGTTTTAATTCAATTTTATTTGTAATTCATTTTTACACATTCCCCATGTCTCCCCTCCCATCCTCCAACTGCTCCACATCCCACACCTCCTCCCCACCACACCCCATCTCTACATGGATGCCCCTACCCAACACCCTATCTGACCTCTTAACTCCCTGGGGCCTCCAGTCTCCTGAGGATTAGGTGCATTATCTCTGAATGAACACAGACCTGGAAGTCCTCTACTGTATGTGTGTTGGGGGCCTCATATCATCTGGTGTATGCTGTCTGTTTGGTGGTGCAGTGTTTGAAAGATCCAAGGGGTCCAGATTAATTAAGACTGCTGGTCCTCCTACAGGATTGCCCTTCTCCTCAGTTTCTTCCAGCTTTCCCTAATTCAACAGCAGGGGTCAGCTGCTTCTGTCCATTGGTTGGGTGCAAATATCTGCATCTGACTCTTTCAGCTGCTTGTTGGGTCTTTCAGAGGGCTGTCATGGTAGATCCCTTTTTGTGAGTGCTCCATAGCCTCAGTAATAGTGTCAGGTCTTGGGACCTCCCCTTGACCTGGATCCCACTTTGGGCCTGTTGCTGGATCTTCTTTTCCTCAGGCTCCTTTCCATTTCCAAACCTGTAATTCTTTCAGACAGAAACAATTATGGGTCAGAGTTTGACTGTGGGATGGCAACCCCATCCTTCACTTGATGTCCTGTCTTCCTGCTGGAGGTGGACTCTATAAGTTCCCTCTTCCTAATGTCTGGCATTTCATCCAAGGTCCCTCCTTGGGAGTCCTGGGAGTCTCTCATCTCCCACATCTCTGGTACAAGATCTTGAACATTTCTTTAAGAGTTTCTCAGCCATTTGAGTTTCTTCTTGAGAATTCTATGCTTGATCTGTAACCTGTTTTGAAATTGGGTTGTTTTCTTGATGTCTAATTTTTTGAGTTCTTTATTTATTTTGGATGCTAGCCCTCTATTGGATGTGTAGTTGGCAAAATCTTTTTCCATTTTGTAGACTGCCCTTGTCCTACCGACAATGTTCTTTGCCATGCAGAAGCCTGCCTGCTTTCAGTCCTGTGGCCTGCAGGTTCCTAGGGAATGCCTGCTGGTTTTGAGGACTGGGTAAGGGATGAGTTGGGAGAAGGAAAGTTGGAGGGGAAGATCTGAGTGATCCTCTGGAACTGGGGGCAGAATGGAAGGGGAGGATGTAGTGGGTGGTCTGTTCTAGAGCTGAGAAGGAGACTGGGGTATTGGGTTTCCAGAAGAAGGAGAGGTGAAGATATGCAGTTAGCCCACCTGCTTCTCTTCTGACGTCTGCTGCTTTTATTATTAAGGCTATGTTGTGAATATGAGTGCTGGTGGTAGGCTCAGCGGGTAAAGATACTGTGCAAGCCCCCCTCCATCCTGATGATTTCTGGAGCTTACCTAAAGGGGAGGACAGTAACTCCATGGAGTTGTCCTCTTATTAGCTCCTCCAGTAATAAGCATATACAGTAAAGTAAACAGACAGTTAAGATATTCACAGGAGAGTATGGAGACATGTCTCAGCTATAAGAGTAGTGCTTACTCTTCTACAGGTTCAGTTCCCAGTACCAGGCTCACAACCACCTGTAACTCCAATCCTAGGGGATCTGACATCCTATTTTGGCTTCTGTGAGTATGTGGTATGCAGAGATGCCTGCAGGCCAAATACTTATATACGTTAAGAATAAATACATAAATAAAAATTTAAAATTAGCAAGACTTTTTTTAAATTTTTAAAATGTTTTCTGTATCCTTATCATTTATGTCCTTTATTCTCCCATCAAATTCTGCCACCCAGACGCTATCATATCCTCCTCCAACGTCATTTCTTCCTTTCTAGAATACATTTATTTTAATTCCCAGAGTCCAGGGAGTTTTAGTCTTTTGCATAATGTTGTATCAACCTTTTTCCCGAAGAGGATTTAAAATGTTGTTTGTAAATCTGTGTTCCTATTAAAGATACTTTTGTGATAAATATATTTGGAAAATGAAGGTTAAACAAAGACACATTTAAACAAATCTTAGCTCTGTTAATGTTTGTATTTGTGGTATAAATGTTTAAAAGAGCACTAATTTTATGTACACTGTTTTTTATGTAGTACTGAACATTTGCAAGGTACCATCACTGTTTTACATGGTGAGGATCCAGTAGTTAACAAAACAGAAAAATTCTGAGTTTTATGCAGTTCAGAGTCTAGGGAAGGACTGAGATGCAGACAGCTTCAGGTTAAGTGTCCAGGGTAGGGCCTGACACCATGAGTGAAGGGGGGGTGCGCTTCCACGCGAGAGCAAGGGTGACGTAGAGTGAGGGCACTTAATTGTGGTATCCACGCATAGGATGCGTCTTTCACAGGGAGAAATTACATAAAGCATTGTATAGAAAGGTATTTCAAGTGACTTTAAAAGTAAAATCTATGTATCTATGTCAATTACCTCTCAGCTAATGGTCAGTATAATTCAGACTCTTTCATATTTGGAACTTAGCTTGCACCCATTTATTACAAAGTCAATACTTACCTTAAAATTGAAGATTGTTAACTATATGGCTTTAAAAGTATTAATGCTATAACCCATCTTGCATATGGTTTCAAGCATGCAGAAAAAAATGATTTTTACCTTGTTATTTATGGCATATGGAATGCTTAATCTTTTTACCACTGTTAATTGGTACTTTTCTAGTAATTATAAAATACTTCAGATATATATTGTTCTTCTGAACTTAAAAGATCAGGCTTAAAAAATTAAGAGGATAAAAGAACTGACCTGTACTTGTATAGATTTCTTTAATAAAATGTTTTAGATCATTAGAAGCCTTTTTTAAAATGAAATACTCTCCTGGTGGATGTGAAGTCCCTGATGGCTTCTCTCTGTTTTCGAGGTAGTATCTAGCGACTGCTTTGAGAGCTGCTTGCATTCCACAAGAGAGGCTTGTCCCTTAAAACAGTTGATGACTCAGTCATACATTAACCATGACACTGAAAGGAGCACAGGTCAGACATCACACACAATGGCAGATCCTGGGGATTGGTAGCTGAGCAGCTCAGTTGAGGGCATGCTTTAGTCTAGGTGAATTTCCTAAGAAATAGATAGCTTTGTCTTAGCAGGAATTTAATAATTAAGTAAGAATCAGATCAAATTATGGACCTGCAAAGTTATGGGGTAGAGGAAATGTGTGAGTTTTCAGGCAGCGTCTAGCTTGGTCAGATTTCTGAATTATCCAGTGAATGGAAGTACGCATCTGAGCCTCTGGGGCTGTTTACCTTCTTAGTTGAAGAATCACGGAATCTATTTTTGTCCTTTGTCTGTTGCATTCCTTACAATTCATAAATTTTAGTTTGTTTATTCAAACCTTAAGTTAAATATTTAAATATTTTGTTATAAACTTATGACACCATCCTTCAAAGTTGATTTAAGTGCAGATGCCTTCCTTCTCCCCCGGAATCACTTTGAGTAATGTGTACAGTTTCTTTATTATCATTATTGTTGTCATCATCATCATCATCAACATCATTTTAATAATTTACCTTTGAGTCTTGCCATGCTGTACATCCACGGAACAATTATTCCACTTCTCCACTCCAGCTCTGTCCTCTTAGTAATGCAGTGGTTCTTAACTGGGAGTGAGTCTAGTTTTAGCAAAGCCTGAATACATTTTTGGTAGTCAGATGAGCACACCCTGCTGACATCTTATGGGTAGTAGCCAGAGATGTCGCTCAACTTTCCCAGTGTTTTTGATGGATTTTACATTGAAGACATCTCGACCAGGATGGTGGGAGGTTGGACTTCACCATGACTTGAGCATGATGCATGTGGAAACCTTTCGTGCTGTTGTGTACATTAATAAGAGTTCATGGACTTGGGCCATGATACAGTGAACCACAATCTGTTTACATATTCTTGAGTTGTGAAATGCTGAATTGTTTCTAGATTTGGGAGTTTATGAACTATGTTCACATAACCACAGAAGACGGTGTCTCTCCCTGTGTAAGAATATAAATGGATCACCGGGCTTCTTCAATCTCAGCGTGGGAGAGTCCCAGGTGGTCCTGTCTCCACTCACACTTTGTATTGTTGTGTTTTTATTTTAGCTGAGATACTGTGCCTGTCATATTATTTTATTACAATTTAATCAGTGTTTCCTTCATGAATGATGATGTTGATATACTTCATGTGAGAACGTGTTACTAGTATTCTTTGGTGAGGTGTCAAAGTACTTTCCTAGATTTGAGCAGTGGGTTTGTCTCCTTACTGAATTTTGGACATTATGAATGTAGGGTTCATTGGAATTATAATTTCATTTTAAAAATATTTTTCTCAGTTCATTACTTATGTATGCTTCCTTCTCTTCTCTGCTCTTCCTCTTCCTCTTCCTCTTCCTCTTCCTCTTCCTCTTCCTCTTCTCCTCTCTTTCCTTTTCTTTCTCTTTTTCTTTTCTTTCCTTTTCCTTTCCTTTTTTTTTTTTTTTTTTTTTTTTTTTTTTTGTGCCAGTGTCATTAGAAGAGCAAAATTTCTTAATTTTGATCAAGTCCAACTTATTTTTTTCTCATGGTCTGTATTTTTTGCTTTGTATATAAAAGTCACTGCTAAAGCTAAGAGCACACAGAATTTATTTTAAAAGTGAGAGTTTTACTGTTCTTAAGTTTCAACATTAAGGTCTGTCTTCAGTTTTAAGTTAATTTTTTCTACATTGAACTGTTATTCATAGTTTTTTGTACATAAGGTTATTCAAGTTTAAACCTTTTTATCTTTTCTTTCTTTCTTTTTTTTTTTTTTTTTTTTTTTTCCATTTCTCTCTGTCTCTACAGAATAGTCTGTAGCGATCTGACATGTAACTGTTTGGAGCTTTTCAGCCATCTCATAGAGGTGATGTGTCTTTCTGTTGTTTTAGATCTTTTATGTCTCTCATTGATGTTCCTTTTCTGAATGGAACTTTCGATTGTACTTTGTTATCTATGTCCACTTGCTTCCATCTCTTGTTCTTACTATAAATTCTCCCTCATGCATGTGATATGGGCATTTATTTAAATGTAGAGTGTCTTAGTCCTGATAGTCTTTTTAGACATCTCTGAGGAGTCAATGTCTGATCAAGTTTTGTTATCTTCAGTGTTCAAAGAGCATTTGAATTGCCACCTCTCCCCTGTTGCATTGTGGATGCAGTCCCTGAAGTACAAGGTGAGTTGATAATAGCTGTGCAAATAGCAGGGCAGAAGGCTTGGTTCTGCTCCAGTGTTTCATACACTCACCTGTCTGCTTGTGTGTTGGAGTGCAGTGTTATTTCACAAACTGCTAGGCAGTGTTTTCACTTAACTCATGTGTGGTATAGTATTTGAGAGCATTGAATGCTTCCTATTTCAAAAGGAAAATGCCTTAGGAAGGAAGCGGAAACCACTGTGTTGCTCTGACCTCAATATTCTTTAGTTTTTCAAAGATGGCAGATAAGAGCTGGGGGCTTAAGAGATAGGGCAGGATAGGTTCAGGCATAAGTTGGCCCAGGTGAGATGCTGTCAGGGTGTGAACCTCATCCAGATGTCATCGCGAGGACACTGGCACCAAGCTGTGAACTTAACGTAGGATACTATTGAAATAAGAACCAAAAGGACCTAACCAGGCTTGGGTGTGTGCTGCATTTCCTAGGAAATGCAATGCATTTGATGGTTAAACATTTTGTACTGTATCTTAAATTAGTATTTGTTAACTATTGATTTCTTATTTGTCTCTTAATATAGTCTCCAATGTGTAATGGTATAGTGATTTCTTTGTTCCTTATCAACTGTCAGTGAATGGGAATACACTAATCTGCTTGAGACCAATTTCAGTTGAGACTCCTTCTTTTGCTGGTGTTGGAAAACTAACCAGTGCAGATAACATGATGCTGACTTTCGCCGACAGAATAGCCTCTCACAATGGCCCCGTTCTGATCATCTCAGCTAGCATTCACTACTGTTTTTCATATATATATATATATTTAATTAGATATTTTCTTTATTTACATTTCAAATGCTATCCCGAAAGTTCCCTATACCCCGCCCCCTCCGCTATCCACCCACTCCCACTACTTGGCCCTGGCCTTCCCCTGTGCTGGGTCATATAAAGTTTGTAAGACCAAGGGGCCTCTCTTCCCAATGAGAGCCATCTTCTGCTACATATGCAGCTACAGACACGAGCTCAGGGGGTACTGGTTAGTTCATATTGTTGTTCCACCTACAGGATTGCAGCCCCCTTCAGCTCCTTGGGTANTTTCTCTAGCTACTCCATTGGGGAACCTGTGTTCCATCCAATAGCTGACTGTGAGCATTCACTTCTGCGTTTGCCAGGCACTGGCGTAGCCTCACAAGAGGCCGCTATATCAGGGTCCCTTCAGCAGAATCTTGCTGGCATGTGCATTAGTATCTAGGTTTGGTGGCTGATGATGGGATGGA
>NC_034604.1:77247560-77253940 GCF_900095145.1 Mus pahari | reverse complement strand
ATGGTTTTTGCTATCCTAGGTTTTTTATTATTCCAGATGAATTTGCCAATCGTCCTTTCTAACTCTGTGAAGAATTGGGTTGGAATTTTGATGGGGATTGCATTGAATCTGTAGATTGGTTTCGGCAGGATGGCCATTTTGAGTATGTTAATCCTGCCAATCCATGAGCATGGGAGATCTTTCCATCTTCTGAGATCTTCAATTTCTTTCTTTAGGGATTTGAAGTTTTTATCATACAGATCTTTCACTTCCTTAGTGAAACCAATTTGAAGGCCTCATTTCACCCTATATCAGGAACAGAGGATCTAAAATTAAATACATATTTTTGAAAATTTTAATTATTGATGTATTCAACATTTGGTCCTTTTATGAGTAATATCCCCTGTCTTCTCACAGTCTGATTTTTACTGCTGATTATTGTGAGCTATCTTTTAATTTCATAGCACTTCATAGTATCTCATCACTGCAGCTAAAACATGCTACCGATTTCACTGATCTTTCCAAATACCTAGCATTTGGCTTAATTGATTTTTCTCTATTTGTTCACGTTAAATTTATTATATGCATCCCCTCCCTTCTCCTTATTCTTTCTCCCTCCTCCTTATCCCTTCTTATTCTAGGCTTAATCAACTGTTCTTCTCAGATCAGAAAAACTGATATTAAATCCTTCTTTTGAATTTCCTATTTCCTCTTTATTTACTATATTGACCCAACTCTCCTTTACTTCTCTGCAGACCGTGGTGGACTAGAACTCAGAGGCCCACTTGTCTCTGAGTGCTAGAATGTCAGTCGGCTCGTCTGGACTCATCGTAAGGGTTTCAAGTCAAAAACCCCTTTCTTGGCTTCAGGGCTACTCTAGAAATTTCTGGTGTTTTTGTTATTTTTGATCTAACATTTGTCATTGCCCATAGACTAGTAGGTATTGGGCTGTGCTGTATGTATACCTGGTAGTGGTTTGTAGTATGAATTCTCTAGTTATTTCGTACAGTGAGGACTCAGGTATATACTATGGCTTCACAGCTGGCATTGCTACCTTCAGTGTACTTAAGGCTTTTTATGTCTTTTCGTGGTAGGCGTCTTTGCCTTTGGATTAACATAGGATGGTATTTTAGAAGGTCTTAAAGGTTTTTTTGGCCAATTCTCAGTAGCCCTTGTATTTCTATGTCACAGAAAAGTCTTCCATATTAGGTGGCAGGTGGCAGTTGCTGGGCTAAGCTTATGTTGAAAGGGTGAATTACTCTTTAGACTGAAGATTTCCAGTGTCACAGCCTCATGTTTTCTCCATTGTGGCTTTGTCTTTCTCCTACAGCAGTTGTGTTGCTCATCAAACTTGCTGGGGTCTTTTTCTTCAATGAACTAATCATCGTGGCTAGATAAGGGCCAGGCCTTCCAGTGTTGCTCTCTGGCAGTGGTTGTTACCCTGGGCTTCTGGAAGTGGCAGATGGATCTGGGAAAGATGTGAGCAGAATCAGTAGGTGATTAAATATTAAATTGACAGGCATTACAGCTCTTGGTTTTTGGGGCCTGTAGCTTTTATTGCTGCTATGTGTGTTGATTCTAATGCTGAAAATATTGAGCCAGGAGTGGTGGTGCACACCTTTAATCCCAGCACTCGGGAAGTAGAGGCAGGCAAATTCCTGAGTTCGAGGCCAGCCTTGTCTACAAAGTGAGTTCCAGGACAGCCAGGGCTATACAGAGAAAACCCTGTCACAAAAAAACAAAAAACAAACAAACAAACAAAAAAGTTGATGAAAAGCTTGGAAATTAGGTTTTATTAGATTTGTATTTTGATTCACAGAATGGGGGGTGGGGGAACCAGCCCACTGCTGACTTAAAAGACTGTGCATCCATGCATGCACATGAGCATTTGTCACACTTATATTTCTGGGACTGTGTGGAGGAGAAGTTATATAACGTAGTCATGCTATGGAAGCAGGTATGGAAAGAGTGCCCTGTTCATAGATGGCACCAACCTCCTTCATGGTCACACAGTAATGAGGAGGCAGCGGTAGTGACAAGCACGCTTCACGTCTCTCTTCCCGAGGGCATCTGTATGTTCTCTTCTGACTTCTTCAGATGAGGGTGAAGCACAGAAAAAGCAAACGAAAGAAGAGTTAGGAAACATGGAGTGAACTGGATTCCCCTTGTTCACTGATCTTTTCATTTTCTTATGCTCCTGTAGGAAGAATATGTATTCTTTGCCATATAGGCTGATGTTGATCCCAGTAGTTTTCATAGAAAACCAAAATACAAACTAGCTTTTAACGTGGAGTATGACAACCCAAAAGAGTTTTATTTTGAAACTAAAATATGATAAAGAGATTGCTTTATTGAGAAAGTGATTTGATTGTAATTTTATATTCAGGTCTTTAGTTTTCTAGGCATTTTCTTTGAGCTTAAATTGTTTAAATATTAATGACAAACTAAAATGGCATTTTTTTCTTTTTAAAATATAAATGGCTGATTTTTTTTTCTAAAGTCATAGAGAAACCATGTAATTCATGACCACATCATGTATTTGTTTATACCATAGGATTTTTTTTTTTAATCTACCATGTTTGGCGACTAACATTTAAAAAGAAAGCACAGCTTGAAAAAACCTACTTAATTAAAAATTAAACATTGAATTAAAACTTAAATTATGCAAAACTAATAAGCCACATTACCAAGACCAACAATTAATACAGTACCATATATTCAGAGGAAAGATGCTAGCATTTTAATATTTGTTTTATGTTAGAATTATAATTTGCAGTGCATGCTATTTTTGAGCATTCATTTTGGAGAGCTCAGCATGTCTGAAGTAAAGGCATAAATAAGTCAATGATGTAGGACTTTTAATTGTTACAGACTTAGCATAGATGAAAATCTTTAGAAGCACAGAGAGTTACAGAGATAGCACGTACGTGTCATCAGTGCCAGGCTCCTATCAGCAGGCTTCATTGCGTTGCTCCTGTAACACGCAGGTCAGCAGTGGGGACTTTGATTCACAGTCCTGAAGCAGTCCTGTTTGGATTGGAAAGTTTTCTCTGTGTAATGGATTTAAGCCCACAATAATGACAATTACTAAGATATTCAAGGTAAAGAACTTTGTACAAGTAACTATTACATACAACGAAGAATATCTGAATTTAAGAAAATAGGAGCCATTTTAAAAATTCTGTTATTATTTAGCAAAAGAGACTTTTAAGTATACATTGCCTTTTATATAAGCTGAACACCCTAACATCTAGACATAACCATCATAGGTGAGTTAATGTTATCTGTTGCTTCATGATTAATACTATAGTAAGCAGCAATATTTACAGTGCTGGTGTTTCGTTTCATTGTGTGTATGTACGTGTTTGTGGTATGTATGTGTGAGTGTGTGTACTATGAATGTGTGCATGTATGTATGAATACATGCATGTCATAGCCAGAGGTTGGTGCTGCAATGTCTTCTATTATTCTCAACTTTACATTTTTAGACAGGGTCTCTTACTTTACTTGGAATTTGCCAATCCGGCTTGTTGGTTGTCCCTGTGGTCCTGAGATTGTCTTGTTTTTGCCTCTCCCTTTCCCCTGTTGCTGGGGTATTAGAGATCTGCATCACCAAACAAAAGCAGCAACAACTACTGCTACTAATTTCTTCTTTCTGTGTGTGTGTTTGTGTGGTTACTGGGGATCTAAAGCTAGGTTTTCATGCTTCTAAAACAAAAGCACCTTGCCTACAGAGTCACACCCTCTGCACTGATGATTGAATTGGATGTTGGAACGTTGTAAGTTCTCTGTAGTGTTGGGGAGTAAGAGGACCCACATCTTACAAGAACAAAGTACTTTCCTCTGTTCTCACACTGAACTCAACACAGTGGCAGCATCTCTCCTTACTAACAGATTGTTGAACTCTTAAAGTGATATAGTTATATTCTTTAAAGTTTGTAGTTATTAATTTAGAGTTATATTCTTTTATATTATGATATTAATATAGTATGGCACTAGTTGTTGAAGAATTTAACAATAATTGAAAAGGTCACAATTCAATAGTGATGTGTTTGCATGTCAGGTTGGCTGAGGGTCAGGTGACCTGTTCGTTTTTCTGTTTCTGTCAACCTGATACAAGCTATAGTCACCTGGGAAGTGGGTGCTTCAATGGAAGATTGCTCCATTAGACTGGTCTGTAGGCAAGTCTGTGAGGCATTTTCTTGACTC
Source organism: Mus pahari (assembly GCF_900095145.1). Lineage (NCBI taxonomy): Eukaryota > Metazoa > Chordata > Mammalia > Rodentia > Muridae > Mus > Mus pahari. The sequence goes on along the minus strand of NC_034604.1, from coordinate 77,249,752 downwards.
AGATTGATATGGGAGAGCCCATACTCTGAGTGGTGATGCCACCCCTGGGCAGGTGGTCCTTGGTTGTATGAAGTGTGTTACTTATCATTTGCTGTGATTCCATGCAACTTACAAAAAAAAAAAAAAAAAAGGTGTTTAATTTGGTGCTCATGGTTTCAGAGGTCTAAGAGTAGGATCATCATTGCAGATAGAATGGCAATAGGCAGGCAGGCATGTCACTGAAGCAGTACCTGAGAGCCCCAGCTCAGTCCACAAGTGCAGAACTGAGAGAGTTAACTATGAATGGCACGTGTGGTGAAACATCAAAGCCCACTGTGAGTGACACACCTCTTCCAAGGCCACACCTCCCAATCCTTCCCAAACAGTTGCACATACCGGGTATTGGGATGTCTGAGCCTATGTGAGGCATCCTCATTTCAAACATTACAGCCAGCCATCTTAGCAAGTCATTCAGGGGAATTCACTAAGCACCTTTCTCCATGGTGTCCTCTGCTCTTGCTTGAGTTACTGCCTTGACTTCCTTTAGTTGAGGACTGTGTTTGGAATGTGTCAGTCAAATAAAACCCTTCTCTCCTCCAGTTGCTTTTGGTTAGTGTTTTATCATAGTAATAGGAAGCCAAACTAGGACAGCATACAGAGAATTAAAATAGGCTAGTCGGATTTGTAATAAGGGGCATACAATGTTAGCCCAGAAAAACCCAAACTTCTAGCAATGATGTAGTATCTTTTGTATTTTACTTTGTTTTTTCCAGTTTATAAAAACTAGATTCTTAGGACATGGTGTAGATCTTTGTAAGCTCCTGTGCTTGCTGCTTCATTCTCTGAGGTCATGGCATGTTCCATGTTGATTCAGAGGGCCTTGTTCTCATGCTGTCCTCCATGCCCTCTGCTCTTACACTCTTTCTTTGCTTGGTTTTCCAGAGCTCTAAGGGGAGGAATTTGATGGAAAGCTCTCATTTAGAGTCTTGTATTCTAAGGGCTCTCTCTCCATTGTAATGTCTGGCTGTGGGTCTCTGAATGTCTTCTCATGCTGAGGGAGGAAGCTTCTTTGATGCTAACTAAACAAGACACTGATGTGAAGAATCTGTTATATGAGCCAACTTAAGTGCAGAGAAGTTTTGCTGGTTGCTCATGTGCATGTCTCTCCCTCTCCTCTGAAAACTTTTCCAGTGATAAAAGTTGTTAATATGTATCTTAAATGACTTGAAGTCTCCTGTGTCCTTTAATGAAAAGCAGTTGTAGATGAGAGGCCTGATTCATTCTTCAGGGAAGATGGCTGATGCCTAAATTGGTATTTTGTCAATTTTGAGGTTTAGAAATGTGTCCAAGTACTCTTATTGAAATACACCATTTCATTTGCTTAAAGGTATGGAGAATTGGGGAAGTCCATAAAAGCACAAAGAAATGATTTAGTGAATGTTTGGAAGTGAACACACATTGAGCTTGATGCTAGTTTTAGGTTTTGATTTACTGTATTTGGACACATTTAGATAGGTATTTTCAGTTGACTGTATAGGCTTATGTCAAATAGTTTAGCTGTTAAAAGAGTAAAAGTTGAATTAAATATCATAGTACAACACAATTTCCAACATCTTTCTAATACTTATTTTATTGAAAGGCTAGCAGTAATTTATAAGTATGGTTCTCCTGAGACAAAAATTGTGTGCACACTGCTCGTAATAAGTTAAAGTTACCCCTAAAGTTTGTGCTGTAGTGTTTAAATTATCATTACCCTTGGCATTTACAATACTATTAGTACTCTGCATGCGTAGCTTAAATCTGGTTACTGTGCTTAAAGCATAGCAGCTATATACAGCTTACAAAACTGCATAAATTTTATGGTTATTCCACCTCTAAAAGATACTCAGATACCAAACTATATTTTGTTTGTGTATCATTGTACATCGAGAGGTGTATATAGATTTTTAAATTACAATATTTTATAAATCCCCAACATATTGGTAGTTTCTTTCAAACTAAATTTCTGAGTATGTTAGACTTAAACCTTTTTTACCTTTTGGGAGAGATGATCTAGATAAAACCTACCTAATTAGTATATAATGAATGGTTTCTTTTTTTTTTTTTCAGTTCTTTTTTATTTTTATTATTATTATTATTATTATTATTATTATTATTATTATTATTTTCTTTATTTACATTTCAAATGCTATCCCGAAAGTTTCCTAAACCCT
>NC_034604.1:77195982-77247549 GCF_900095145.1 Mus pahari | reverse complement strand
ATAGCTCTGGCTGTCCTGGAACTTGGTAGACCAGGCTGGCCTCGAACTCAGAAATCCGCCTGCCTCTGCCTCCCAAGTGCTGGGATTAAAGGCCTGCGCCACCAGGCCCGGCTATTCTGAATATTCTTTAGCTCAGTACTGTCTGGTACTCCCTAGACATAGCAGCAGCACAGTGCAGTCACGCTTGTCTTAAGTGCGGAGTTGCTGCATGGAAGACCGCATGCTGTGCCTTCCTCAAGCAAGAGCAGGTAGGCTGACTGACTCCATGTTGATTTCCTTCATTCTTCTTCAGTTTTCCTGCAGTGGCTCACTTTCCTCAAGCAAGGGAAGGTAGGCTGACTGACTCCATGTTTATTTCCTTCAGTCTTCTTCAGTTTGCTGCAGTGGCTCACTCTCTCTTCTGTTCATAAAATCTTGACTGTTTTCCAGCAAAGTCATTTTTCTCTACTTTAACATTATTTCCCAAGTTGATTACTTACTTTTTTGGTTCCTGAATAGATGCTTGGGTTACTTTATAGGGTGGAGATAATCGATTGATTATAAGGAGTAGACCTTGAGTGGTAATACAGTTGTTTTTCTAAGCAGCACAGTGGCTATACTTGGTCTCCAGCCTGACTACATCTGGAATGAACTACAATTCAGAAATAGAGGACATACCTGTGAGAGATTTTTTTTTCTTGGGTTGAAGTAACTGAATCTAGTCTAGACCTTTGAGTAGGGAGACACACACTTTTGACCTGGATCTTGAGGTGGGAAAACAAATGCCTTTGGTCCAGATCTTGAGGTGGGAAGACACACCTTTAATCTTATTTGGCTTCTACCACCTTCTGGCAGCTTATATAAGGCAATGGGGGGAAAAGAAAAGAGGGTTTTGCTCTTTGCCTGCTTGCCCTTGCTTTGGTAACAAGCCCATTCCTCCCCTGGCATTAGAGCCTACTTCCAGGGTCTACTGAAGACCAACCAAAGCATCCAGCTTGGTGGACAGAGGAACTTCTAGGTTCTTGACCTTTTCCTTTATAGCCAACCATTGTTGGATTAGTTGGACCATATCCTGTAAGTTTTCAAATAAACCATTTATATCTACCCCTACCCCCATAATCTCTGCTATTCTGGAGAACCCTTACTAATAAGATAGTCAGTCACAGTGAGTTTACTAGCTAAGGTTCATATGTAAGTTTCTAGTCTGTAGAAGGCATGGGGGTCTTTGTGCTCACAGATAAGCACTAGGGAAACCAGGAATGTTAAGCATGGGTGGGTGGCTCCTCTTCAGAGGAAGGGATCATATACCTGTTTTCCACCCAGAAGACTGGAGGTAGTGGATGTTATTAATAGCCTGGTGATCAGAACACTCCCAAATCCCCTAGCCTATTATATTTATCCCAGACTCTCCTTTCCTAGATCTTTATTTTTAGTTTTGCTTTTCAGTCAGTAGGGGAGATGTCTCATATACTTTATAGCCTAGTGACCTGTACAACTATCTGAGACCACACCACATGCTACCCTCTTAAACTATAGAACCCATCTTCATGGTAGAGCGTTCATCTTATAAACTATAGAACCCATTTTCATGGTAGAGGGTTCATCTTGCATGTACTTTGGAAAAGAGTTTGATGTCACCATGCCTTAAGCTTTATTGTGCACATGTGATTAAGATAATTGTTACCAGGAAATATTTTTACCAAATTCTACTGTACCTACATATGCTAAACCTGCCCAGGGTCAGGCTCTAGAAATTTGAACCAATACAGGCTAAGTAGGTCATGTTGTACCAGATTTTATCCTTGACTCATGTAGATGTTCCTTAGCATTTACAGGGATACTTATACTATTCCAGAGAAAAAGGAGGAGAGGGAAAAAGGAAGGAAGGAAGGAACGAAGGAAAGAAAGAAAGAAGGAAAGAAGGAAAGAAGGAAAAACAGAAGGGAACTGCAATTCTGTCACTTGGTCACACTCATGCTTAAGACACAGCTGAGAATATAGCAGAAAAGCAAATGATTAAGGGATACTGAACCCAACATCAAATTTTACAGATTTTGTTTTGTTTTGTTTTTTGACATCACTGTTAACTTTAAAGTTCTTTATATGCAAAGAAAAGTTTTCTTTGATTAAAACCATGAAAGTGTCTTTACATGTATTCCCGCTGTGCTTGGGTCTCCTAGGTGTTTTGATCTTATTGTCCCCTCCAGAATTCCTGTTGAGGTCCTCATGCCAATGGGAACATATTTGGAAGAAGGCATTTTGAGGACATGCACCACTAAGTTTTGATGTCCCTGTCATTTAAATACCTGCATAAATACTGAAAACAAGGATTACTAGTTTTGGTTTGGTTTTTGAGGTTTCAGGCCAAGATTTTGGGGAGGGCAGAGGATCTGCTAACACCTAACACCTTGGTAGTCTGATATTAAGTATGGGACACGAGGATGCCTTGAGACCTGTCCTTTTGCCCTGTGTAATGTCTTCCCCTTCACTTACTTTTCTGGAAACACAATCACAGACATTCACAGAGATTCCTAGCCACTTTTCAGTCCAGTCAGGTTGACAGTCAACATTAACCCAGGAAGTGGAGGTTAAATTTATTTAATCTTTAGTGGAAGGTGCTTGCTTAGTAGGGTGAAGAAAACGACAAGTATGGTTTTTTGTACTTATCTACCTGGTTTTGCTTGCATGAAGCAGAATCAGTTATCAGATAGTTGAATTCTGGCAAGGGTTCTATTTGAGTCTTAGAAATGGCACTTTGATCTGAAATATTCAGACCTCTGAGAAATTTGATTTTGCCTATGCAATTGTCCCAAGGGCTGCTTAACACCTAAATTAGCTTGTTCCTCTTGAATAAGTTTCTTGAAAAACTCATTAATAAGTGTTATGGTAAAACTCCCACCCAAATATTCCCCAGCACAGAAAACACAACACAGTTAATATGAGTACATGCTGTGCACCTATATTGGGCAGATCTACCGCTACACTACCATCTTTCACATCTGTGAGACCCTTAGAACTTGCGGTTTTTCCAGGACATGTGCTTCTGCTCCGCTTTTCTTCTTCCTCTTCCCCCTCTGCATCCTTCTCCCACTTCCATGAGAAATGTGAAGTGTACCAGAGGGCAAGAAGACTTACTACAGAGGCTAGCTGTTCTGTGTTCCCTCTGTCTCTGCACGTGCACTTCTTAGTATGTACAAGTTTAGCTTTAGCTTAAAATTCTGTGATTTTTTGATCCGTATATGTATCAGAAGCAAGTGAATGGGTCCAGTGTGCTGCTTGACGATGTTTTATGCCATAAACATACCTGACTCAAGAAAGAATATAGCATTTCAAGGTTCTTCTGCTCTCTCAGGCACCATTGAACCTCTGCCTCCTCAACCATAGGTGTTAGCAAGAGTGGGCAGCTTCCTTTAGTAGTTTTAATACAGACTGTATTTCTCAACATGCTGACTTCCAATTTGAATCTCATCTTAATTGGACACTGATTTCTGCCTCTTTAATTTTTCTTTCATTATAGGGTTGGTTTTTGTTTTGTTTTGTTTTTGTATTCTTGGCTTTTGAACTGATAATTTAGCCTCCCTCTATGTCTTTACTTGTATGAGTATGCATTGTTTTCTGAAGGAAGAAAACTATATATAAATAATTTCACAAATCCTTATAAAGAAATGTCTGCATCAGCTTCATTTTTTAAATCTTTAAGTTCAAACTCAAAAGTAGAGTTTGTAGTTTAATTTGCTTATAGCTCAACTGCCACTTTGGCTGGAATAACCGCAGAGGAGCCACACTTTTGAATATCGGCTCATGAGTGCCTTCTGTGAGGCATTAGCTTGAGATGGTGCCATAGGAGAGTCTCTGCGTTGCTTCTGCATTGCTCTTGCAGTTCGTATTGATCAGCTCAGGGTCAAGGAAAAAGTCTTAGATCAGATCCGGAAGGAAAGGGATGCTTATGCTTTGTTTGTGCTTGGATCAGTTTTCTTAGTAGAGATATCTCTGACATTTACACTAGAGGTTACTCCAAATAGGTATTTTAATACTCAAATAATCCATTTTAATATAACAGCTAAGGAATATTGGAAGTCAGAAAATGACATAAAATGAATTTCTGTGAGTACTTTATGTGTATGTGTTTTTGCTTTTTTTTTACCTAAAAGCGCTATTTTCTAAGTTTATATATTTAATTGATTCTTATGGTAAATATTCTGCTGAAAGAAAGAAGTAAAATATAGTAAAGTCAAAAATTAGTATACAGTTTGTCATTTATTCTCATTGTATATTAATGAGTTACTTACTAAGTAATGAATTAGAGGCATATGATCATGGTCATTGATTTTATATGAATTTAGATGTTCATATAAAACACTCATTCATACTTTATGTAGAAAATAACACTGGGCCTTTGCTAAGTCCAGAAGACTCTCTAAAGCTGCTTTCTTTCTTTTACGTATTGGGTCATGAACCTTGAAATTCATCTAGCAAACAGTTGTGAGGAGAACAGATATAGAGGAATAGGGACAAGAAGAGCCCACAAGCGTGAGCTGCAGCCTCTGAGGTTGAGAGTGCATCAGCGCTCCTTCCTACTCTTTCACACCCGAGTATCCTACATGTTCCTGACCAAGTTATCAGAGGATTCTGATGGAGGCGGAGTGGTTGCAACCCAGCCCCAGATCTCTCCAGCAAAGAAGTCTGTGGCACAGGAGCCAAAAGACTCCTGCTCCCAGACTCCTAAGCAGGAGTGAGAAGTCAGTCACTGAGTGTGAGCAATAGCAGATGGTCTTTTGTTTATCTTGTTTTGGCTAAAAGCACTGTTTTTTTTTTTTTTTTAAATCAATGTATGCTTTTAGTCATAATACCTCCATGAGTTATATTACCATTTTATTATAGAACAATATATCAATAGTACTGTATTTTAAAAACCATATAGTTACATTACAATGTTGGTAAATGACATCCTAATAATATCTCAGTTTGCTGTACATAGTGATTTGTCAGTTAATGTTGTTAAGTAAAGTGTAACATTTGATGAGAGTAAGAGTCAGGTGCTGACTCTGTAATTCCTGTATTTGCTTTGGTCCTTGATACAAGTTTGTGTTGATTGGAACTTTGTAGAGATCTCTTTCATTGCATAGAATTCTACCCAGTGAATATATACTATCAAGCAAGAAATAATTAAATATCATTGCAGGTTTGAAAATAAAATGAAACAGTATCTCATTTCAGTGTCCTGAGTGAAGCTGTAGCTCTCTGGGTTCTCTGGATCATGGCGCAGACATAGGTCTGACAGAGGGACCTCTAGTCGTTTGTACAATTGTCCATACCGGTGAAGGTTTCAGGCTTGTCCTTTCCCAATGATGCAGTGTTTGTCCTAGAGACACACACAGTGCAGCTTCCTAAAGCAGGAGCAGTGGTGCTGTGGCCATCAGTTCACAGCAGTGGCTACTCAGTGGGAAGCGTCATTCTGAATTTTGTTGTTCAAATCAAGTTTCTGCTTTCCATTGCTACTTAAGTGAGTTATCTTCTTACGTTAGATGTTGTTAAAAGCTGTGTTGAGGTAAGGTGTGGGAAATCAAGGAAGAGTGGACCTTGACAGCCATTCTAAAGTTGCGGGTACAGCCCTGTGCTGGTGGGATGTCCCTGTGTTGTAAGAGCCAACACAGGCGGTAGTTCTTTGCAGGAGGATGCTGTCTGTCTACATGCTTAGACACTTTCAGTACTTTGACTAGTTAAATCTTCCCTCGCTGCATTTTTAGGATCAGTGAAATATCATTGTAATTAGTGTCTGAGATAGAGTTTAGTCCTGTTAAACCTGGTTGAATTTCTCAATAATTTATTGAGAAATGATAAATGTAGATGATTTAATGGTATTTGCACTTGGGAAAAATACCTTTTTAATTTCCCTTTTCAGTGGCAAATCAGAAAGTCCAAATTTCAATAAGGTGTCTTAAAGCTCAGGAGAGATGTATTGATTTGTCTGTCTGCTGTACCTTACCTCTTTGGGGTAGGAGATCTGAGGCTGCTATGCAAGGTTCTGAGGATGCTGTGAGTGTGAGGATCATGACATGAGCGAGCCACTCACCTGTACACAGAGGCTTCCAGCCCTGATAGCGAGGCGATGTTCACTTCCTGCATCTGCTTTACTTGTGCATGAGGCTCTTAAAGTGCTTGCCCCATAACCATAGGAACCCAGGTTTGGATCCTCAGTACACCCAGAATAGAGCAGATGTGCTAATATGCATTTGTACTCTTGAGTTCGGATTCATGTGAGATAGGAGGATCTTGTATTTTCTGGCTGGCTTGCCTAGCTGAACAAGTGAGTTCCCGGTTCACTGAGAAACAAGGTGCACAGTGACAGATTGTCAACTTCTGGCCTCCATATTTATGTACATACGTGTGCATATGTATCTTAGCGTACATATTCACATACAACCCAGGACCACCTGCCCAGGACTGGCACTGCTCACATCAATTATTAATTAAGAAAATGCCCCACAGATATACCCTCAGGTCATTTTGATAGAGCAATTTCTCAGTTGAAATTACCTCTTCCCAGGAGACTCTACTCTAGTTTGTTTTCAAGCTGACAAAAACTAACCAACACAGCATTGGATGCGATCAAATGGGAGCTGTGCGTGTGATACCAGACCTAGCAGTTTGTGTGGTCATCTTTCATTCCACTCAAACCATGCCTGCTGAATCCTAGGCGCACTGTTTATCTGTGAGTGGTGCAGGCCATGGCTCCACTCTGGTGGAGAGCCAGAAAACAAGCATCTGCGGAGGATGGCAGCCTGGGATGAGGCCTGACAAAACATGCAAGCGAGGTTGCCAGTGGCTGGAAATAGGAGTCTCCTCCTTCCAGCGGGGGCTTGCCCAGTGTGATACTCAGACTTGTCGGACAGGCACTCGGTTATGGAAGTGCTCTACTTTGTTCATTTCCGAAGACGTGTTGATGGGGCTAGTCACCTCCTTGGGACTCCTGTGTGGGTTTCTGTGTGTTTTTCACCTTTTGTTTGTTCTATCTTAATTTTGATTACACAATGAGGATGCTAACGGTTTTATGTACTTATTGCATTTACTGCATTTTAAAAACACATCAAAGGGGGGTTATTAGGAAAATGTTTTCAAATTATGAATTAATTCTTCACTTACCTTTTAATTGAATTCTTTGATTATATAATAAGGTTTTGGAGGGTATTTTTTTCTTTTTTTGAGTTTTTTGTTTTGTTTTGGGTTGTTTTATTTTGTTTTGAGACAGGATTTCTCTGTGTAGCCCTGACTATCCTGGAACTTACTGTGTATGCCAGGCTGGCCATACCTGAGACTCAGAGGTCTCTTTGCATCTACCTTCCTAGTGTTGGGTTTCAAGGCGTGTGTCACTCTTATCTGATTCCTTTTTAAGTATTTTAAGGAATGAAATGGGTATTGTTTTCTTAAGGAACACTTGATGATCATTTAAGAGTGTTGGGCCATGTTATGTATTGGTTTTTAGATCACCATTGCCATCAGTGTGCTATCTTCTCTCAGACGGTTGTTTCTAGACTCACACAGGTGTGTGCAATATGCAGACAACTTAAAACACCAGAGTTTTTCTTCCTTTTCTTTTTTCTTTTCTTCATGTGGTCTTCTTTTTTTTCTTCTTCTTGGTATTTTGATAGTATAGGCCTCGAGTATGAATTATTTGGATGACAGTGTCCTGTCACAATGTCAACAGTTTGGGCAAACCTTTTGGTATTTTCTTTTTTTTTTTTTATTTGCACTCTTTTTTTAGTTTAATTGTATTTATAATTCATTTTTTACACTCCATATTCCATTCCCCGCTCCCCCATCCACCCTCCCACTGCTCCACATCCCACACCTCCTTCCCACCCCCTTGTCTTCATGTGGATGCCCCAACCGCCACCCTACCTGACCTCTAAACTCCCTGGGGCCTCCAGTCTCTTGAGGATTAGGTGCATCATCTCTGAATGAACACAGACCCNGAAGTCCTCTAATGTATGTGTGTTGGGGGCCTCATATCAGCTGGTGTATGCTGTCTGTTTGATGTTCCAGTGTTTGAGAGATCTCAGGGTCCAGATTAATTGAGACTGCTGGTCCTCCTACAGGATCACCCTTCTCCTCAGCTTCTTTCAGCCTTCCCTAATTCAACAACAGGGGTCAGCTGCTTCTGTTCATTGGTTAGGTGCAAATATCTGCATCTGATTCTTTCAGCTGCTTGTTGGGTCTTTTGGAGAGCAGTTATGATAGGTCCCTTTTGTGAGCGCTCCATAACCTCAGTAATAGTATCAGGCCTTGGGACCTTGTGTTGAGCTGGACCCTACTTTGGGCCTGTATTTGCAATCTTTAAGTATTACTGAAAGTTTTTATGCTATTTTTTTTTTAATGTTTTTAAATAAAATTTATTTACCATTCCAATGAAATAAACACAATAAAAGACAACAAAAATCAATGGTGGATATTATTCCATCACAGGGTTTCCAAACAAAAGGCAAAATATATTTATTAAATAGCTTTTCAAATAGTCTCTTTGGTGGTTATATATTAATAGATATTTAAATATCAGACTTAGCCTGTTTATAACATAGTACCTCCTAATAATTTTTTCTAGCATTATCTTCATTGAGGTACATATTTTGTTACCATTCCAGCATGTTACATTTTTTAAATATAATTGAGACTATACCATTTATGTTTATATTATTTAGATTTGATGGATAAGCATTTTAAGCTATTTCTTTTGGTATTTTCAATGTGGTTTGGGCAGTACTACCATATATGAGGAAGTTGGTAAATGTTGATTAAAGAAATTCTTAAGCATTTTAATGTTGTAATTTATAATATTAAGGTTAAATGTGTGTTCAAAACCATGGTAACTTGACCATTTAGAAAAACTCTTAAGTATAAAGACCTGCTAAATTCCACATTAATTTTTCATTGGTACAAATCTCTGCTCTTGGTTTCAATGGTGTTCATGTTTTCTAAATTGTTATATTCCTGTGTGTGATGATGTGTAATAATAATAAGATTTCATCATGGTGAAAGAAATAACAGGAAGAACAGATGAAAATTACCAACCAAATGGTGTTCTGTCTGAATTCCTTTCCCACTATAGTGCAGTCTTTAAAGTTGCTTTTCTAGCTGAACTTACTGCTGTTGATAAATTGGTACAATGATTAAATACTCATACTCTTAGTACAGGCTGTATAACCCATAGAAACACGTGTCATTCTCCATGTGTGCAGGCGCACATGCTGTCATATGTAGGCTGACATCACATGCACTGCCATTCTTTTAAGTTACTACGCATTATGCCTGGTGTTCTTTTTTCTGGACTTTTCCTGTGTCCTCTGTGCTGAAGCTTATTTATAACTTAGTTTGACTTTTTTCCAAGGTAACTACTGGGCTTTGAGTAAGAGGGAAACACGTTGCTTCAGGTGGATTCCTAGAACAAGGAAAAAAATACAACAACTGTGGCCCATCAGCTTTATGCCTATTGACCTTTTTCTGTTGGGACTTCTTGATCAGCTCTGAAAGGGAGAGCTGGCTGCAGCCTTTTCTGGGGGACCTGCCTGCTGTGATGGCAGGTTCAGATCAAGCCCAGAAGTGGCCTCTCATCCTTCTGAGGTGGATCTGCCAGCTTGCTGTATGGCTGCCACAACAGTAACCCAGTGCTCGACTTGATTGGTGAGGATTTACATGTGTGCTAATTAGAGTGGAATAAATGATTGGCTGTTTGCAGCATTGCCATAAAGGGTGCCCAGATGTACACACTACATGAACATAATGTGCCCGGGCACAGCGCATCAAAGTTTGTCAGCTGCATTACCTCAGCAAGCTTTGGGCCTGTCGCAGAGAATTTGTTGATAATTGTCCCCTATGATTTAGTGTCTTTCTGGGTGAAAGCGAAAGACCTCAAAATAATGTCTTGGCAAGAGAATTTCTAATCCTTCAGGGAAATAACAAAATATGCTTGAATGTAACTGGGAGTAATGAATAGATGACTTTAAGCTATGTATATTCAAATGTTGATTTCTTATGTTTTGAAAATATTTTCCAGTAAAACAAATAAAATATCAAGTAAATTGGCATAATTGAATAAATTTAATCTTTAGGAATCACATAAATATCACTCTTGTAGTTTGAATTAATCCACATTAAAATCACCCATGCATATGTGTCTGATGAGAGATGTAATGTGGAGGAGTGGACTGAAAATTCAAAAGCATATTTTCTGGAACTGAAACTTTCCTCTGTATACTTTGCAAATCCATATCCTTTTCGGCAATGTGAAGCTAAGCCCCAACGGTCCTTCGGTTGCATTTATGTACAGTAACTTTGATATCTGACTAAGGTGAAGAGCAGTTTTTCAGTTATACATTCATGATATTGATGATATATTAACTTACATTGATTAAATGGTTACACTGCCATGAAAGTTATGAGGGAGGGAGATTCTTCCAGCATAGCTAGGCAGGGACAAAGCCAGCCCCTTACAGAGGTCGCCACTCAATCTCTACTCCTCAGAGACAGAAGCCTGATAGCATTGATTCTTTCTTTGATACTGTTGCTGCACTTGAATGACCCAATACAGTTCAGTGATAAGGTTAAGTTAATTACTGTTTCTGTGCTATGCAGCTTTCACTTGATTACTGCTGAGGAAGAGTTTGATGCCTTTTGCTTTAATTAAGCAAAAGGGAATGAACAAATATAATTGGATTTTGAAATAATCCTATCATTATCAGGAACATCCTATGTTTCCCTCAACTTTGTTATATGTACTTCTAGAAGCAAAAATCAGGAGATGGAATGAAAATCTTCTTTTAACTGTGTCCCGAGTCATTATCATATGATGTCAGTATGAATTTACAAACAGCTCAGGTAATATATTTTTAAAAAATCTTGACATGAAAAGTATCTTTTGGTAATTTCAGTTTAAAATGATGGCAGTTGTTCTGTATGTTTACAAAAATACACCAGTAATGTAAGGTATGATATACGGTGCTGTAGCTTTTGCATTTGTCATACATATTTTAACTAGTTTTGAGTTATAACAAACTTTTAACTTTAAAGCTATACAACAGTATTTTAAGTTTCTATGCTTTTTTCTTTTTCATATTGCTTATATTCTGTTTAACTGATTTACTTAATCATGTGCATTTTATGCAACTTAACAGTAAAGTAAAAACAAACCTTTATAATCTTCTGGTGTGACAAGGTTTTACTTTCACTGGAATGTTAATGCCCACTTGAATATTTTATTTAGAATTTTCATCAAGCCAGATTTTGCTTTTTGTGTAGTAGTGTATGATTATCCATGGTTTTTGTGTGTTTTTTTGTAAGGAGCATAGCTAGGATTGGGACTGCTGGTCTTTGAGGTGTTAGTACAGTTGCTGTGTCACCTCTGTCCTGGAGAGATGTCCATGCCTTTTCTTCAGATACCATACTGAACACTGATTTCATCGGCTGATACAGCTGTGCACTTAACTATGGGGTTGCCTACATGACCTCTGCTCTGAGTAACATTTTTGTAAATACACTTCATAATCATGCTGGCATCAAATAAGGTAATAAAGATGCCTTTTAGCATTAAAGAGCTATGTAACTTTCATAGTTTCTTCTTATTACCCAATCTGTGTTTCCTAATTTTCACTAATCTCACAAGTGTTTACATTGAGTAAACACATGCAATCTGAATGGAGAGCGGAAATCCTGGCTATGGGACAGTTAAGCTTATGTAGCTCAGATGTGAAGGGATGGAAAAAATCCTTTATTTCACTAGTTAATTGAGGAGTCTTTTGAGAGTAAGCTCCATGCTATTTTTTTCTAGTATCCTGTGAGATGAAATAGCAGTTTAAGATGATCAAGCATGAGTTTTCCATTCCCATTTCTCATGGTCTCTATCCTATGAAAGGAGCAGGAACCTTTAAGTCACCTAAAATGTACATTTTGAGTAGTTTCCAATCTTTTTTTTTTAAATTTATTTATTTATTATATATAAGTACACTGTAGCTGTCTTCAGACACCCCAGAAGAGGGAGTCAGATCTTGTTACAGATGGTTGTGAGCCACCATGTGGTTGCTGGGATTTGAACTCTGCACCTTTGGATGAGCAGTCGGGTGCTCTTACCTGCTGAGCCATCTCACCAGCCCGAGTAGTTTCCAATCTTAATCTTGTTTTATTTAAATAGTAATATTTTCCCCCCAAATCCCCCCAAGATGTTCATGTCACTGCTATACTCTGAAAGTGGTGACCATGTTTTATACATGGCAGCAGGGGTTCAGATTACTGTGGTCTTAAAGCCTGCTCTTTGCTAGACTGAAAGCATGAGATGACCTCAGTCAAACCAGCATGAGTAAGGGGGCTTCAGTGTGGGAGACTGCCAAAGAGGAGCACAGGGTGTTTGGAAGACCAAAACCCACCACTTGGAAGCTAGGGCAGCAGACCTTGCGCAGGTGGTCAGAGTGGCATGCAGAAACCAGAGGGCATAGGGAAGGAGCCACACCTGGATGGTCCCCAAAGCAGTACAGCTCTACTGAGGCTCTTCTTTTTAACTCTGGGATGGACCTCTGAGCTACAGATCTGTAAGATAATACATTTTCGTGTTGTTTTTAAATCACAAATTTTGTTCACAAAATTTGTTGAAGCAATCCTAGTATAGTTATCTGAAAAGTTACCCATTTTGAATACTTAAGGGTGAATAACATTACTTTTTATAAACTTCAGATTATCATTAGTTATGGTGTTTTGGCCCTGGTATGCATTGTTTATGCGTCTGATATTATGGGAAGGGTTTAGGTTTGACTAGTTTAGGGCATATTATTCTGAGAATATTACATTAACAAATTTGTACAAAGGTTAAAGTTAGAAGTCTTGCTTTCCAGTTGACTTCCACATTCTTAGGAACAGGTCCATGTTTTAGCTCCCTGTCTTTCTTCCTGGACAATGAATCTTGTTTCTACACCATCTTCAAGCAGGGGGTGTAGTTTGTCTCCAATATTGTGTGTGTGTGAGTGTACACTCACTCTGCGGGAATTTGATCTACTGACTCAGCATGCCTTAGTGTTCAGGTAAGTAGGCACTGTTGGTTCCACTGGACAGGAGAGTGCTGTATATTAGCGGCTGGGAAGCCTGAGTGTGCTCTTGGGTTCTGTGGAGAGTTACAGAACTTCATCCTGGTACAGTGTTGGTTTTGCTTTTTCTAGACTTGGAAGAACATTCAGAGGTCCTGATTCCCTTCGCTGTGGTTCTCTTTGTAGTCTTTTTTGGAATGAATAGTTGTAGTTTCACATTATTTGCTTACTACCTTTTAAAATTATTCTGTTTGAACATTTTAAGTTTGACTAAAACAATTATTCTCTATGTCTCTTCTGCCCTGAAATGCTTGCTCATCCAGCAAATTAAGTTCATATGAAATGAAGAGTGTTACTGAATGATGTCTTTGTACTGGACACAGAGTCACACATCACACTCCCTGCTTCCCTAATCCTGAGTGACACCAGCCATCCGTCTCCACACGATTCTTTACAGGCTGTAACAGAGTATGTGTCAAGAGCTGGTCTAACATGGCAGGGGTGCCTGAATTGGCCTGGGGAAGTCACAGAAAATACCACAGAAATGATGAGGACACATGGCAGTTTTCTTTATGTCTATGATAGGAAAGGGCATTTTGGGTGGCAGTGTCTGAAGGCATGGTTATGAGAAGCAGCTGTCTTCCTGATGTGCCTCTGGCTGGGCCTGAGGAGGAAACAAAGCTTCAGAAGACAGAAGGAGTTCCTGTGAAATGCCTTGTCTACAGGACATTGTCTTTGTTAATCCCTCTTTGTCATTGTGAACTTGTCAGCAGTCCCCAGATGCTTTACACCTGGAGTCTGTTTGAGAAACTTGGTGCTGAGTTGGGCACAGTGGGTGACCCTGATGAAGGTGGTAGGAGGACCCAGAAGATAAGAGCATAGATGGATGCCTTTTTATATGGACAGGCCTGGGTAGGGGGTGCCTGCTGGAGGGAGATGGGCTCAGAAGACTGCATGGAGATGCTGGGTGCCTTTGCAGAGAGGAGAATGGCAAGAATCTGCTTTGGTGTGCACTGAGATTTTTTTGGCCTGTGAGTTATTAAGAAAGATGTTGAGGTTTGGAGGGGGTGGGTTCAGGAGGAGAGGAGAGGGGCAGTGATCAGGATGTAACGTGAATAAATAAATTAATTAATTAATGGGGAGAATAAAGAATGGAGGTTGGAGATTGTCAGCAGGAGTTTTTGGCTGTAGTTACAAAAGGAGAGAGAAGAGAGCAATGTTCAGAAGAGAGGATGTTCAGACAGAGCAAGTAGAATCCCAAGGATGGGAACAGCCTTCTCTGCCTTTGTCCAGGGGGCATTTGAAAGGTTTGTTCTGCCCTCTTCCATGCCAGGGTGTGGAACAGAGGACAATCTTGCAAGGCCCGGTGTGTGTCTGACTCGCTGACACGCACGCCAGCTCTAGGCTTCTCAGCATGTGCTGTCAGGCTGGTCATGTGCATCTCATCCTCTTAGAGGAGGGAGTGAGGGATTTGGAATAACCACACCACAGTTCTTTAGAATTTGTTAAATATATATTGAATTATCACTTTTGTAATTCATTTCTTTAAATTAGGAAGTGACGACTGGATATATTTATATATACAGAAACCAGTACTGTTATGCATTTATTAAAGTCATAAGATAAACTTCAGATTTATCCAGGAAATTGTAACATTGTAATTTCTTTTTATGTTTTATGGTGACAATGTGGTTAAAACAGAGCTTCAATTAAGTTAGAGAGAGAGAGAGAGAGAGAGAGAGAGAGAGAGAGAAAATATGTGTGTGTGTATGTGTGTGTGTGTGTGTGTGTGTGTGTGTGTTTGTATAGTTATTTCTTAGAATTTCCCCTTCATTAAGCTTAGACATTTGGAGTACTTGACTTAAACTGTTTTGCCCTGACACATTTTTCAAGAAATTTTATTTTTAATTTAATGGTGATCAATGAAAGAGAATTGTCTTCCCCTGGCCTTCTTATGTCTTTACAGGAATAAAACCAGATAGAGCATTACCCAATTTTGTGGCACCTATGCAAAGATGCAGCCTTATAGAGAGCAGGCTCTTCTTTAACAGAACACAGTCTCGTACTGCTTTATTTTTTGTTGGATATGCGGCAGTGACAGCACTGACAGTATTTGAAGTTTAGAACAATTTGCACCCCGTGGACACGCTGTTTCACAGTAGCCTTTACATTGGAGTACAGTGTTTAACACAGTGTAGCAGAAGGGATGTTGTAAAGGCCATGGCCGTGTTTCTTAGAAGTCTTGAAGTAGTTGGAATTTGTATGTTGTCACGAGGAAATCCTAAGTATGCCTCAACATAGAAGCTTCCTTCTGTCTCTGCCGAGGTGATGTCTACATTTTATATGCTATAGAGAAACTATGGAAAACGTTGTTTTCTCATATCAACTGAAGCTTTTAAAAAATAAATCTTTGTAGTTTGTTGTAAAGATTTTGCATCTGTTAATGAAACAGAATCATCTACACTGGTAGCTTCATTGAAAATGCATAATTGCAAAATTAACTTGTCACGCACCCCACTCAGCAAAGTCACTTTCTCATAAGTCTGTGGTCACAGTATGGTTTTACAGTTCAGCATCTGGCTCTGTGGGGTACTGATGGCTTCTAGGAAGAAATGTACCAGGGTGAGCAATTAAAGGCAAAGTGACAGCATAAAATATGATCATTGTGGTTATCCGAAAGACACAGTTATGAATTTTGCAGATCATTGTCATTTTTGTACCCGTATTTTCTCTTGCTTTGTTAGCTTAATAATTGTAGAACAATTTATTTTTTCTTTGAAAAAGTGAGCAAGGCTGTTTTAATTATTCTTGTACTTGTTTGTGTCTTTCTTCTTCAATTGTGGCACTGTAATTGTCATATGTAGTGTAGGTTTCAACAGTATCAAAGGACATGATATTTTATATTTAAAACATAAATATTAAAAAATAGAAATTTAGTTGTTACTAAAATTTCTTATGGTTATTAGCATTTGTATCACATGGAGATTGTATGATACTTGCCACCTGGAAATGAGGGTTGCTCATAGTTTCCTCAAAATGTCAGGTGTGTTTTGAAGTGTGTCTTACAATATCCTGTTTGGAATAGAATTCATGGCCTGACATGAGGACTTAGGTATGTGGTGAAGACAGCAGGTGTTTCTGCTTTGCTTTCACTCGCAGAAACTTGCTTTATAAACAGAATTGTTAGGATTCTGTTCAAACAGGCAAGAGCATCACCCAGGACGCCATGTTTGCTTATGAGCCTCCGTGCTCAGTTTTAAGCGGGTGGCTACTTTCTAATTCCTGGGCATTGCTGCCCACCTTTCCTGTCTACTCTAAATCATTTCTTCACTCACCGTGGGAAAGCTAGTGACTTCATCACTTCAGGCCAAGGTTCTTGTACTGTATTCACACTGTCCCATCTCCCAGAATAGACATACACATACACACGTTTGTATGCATGCACGTTTGGACTTTGCTGTTATGTTAAACATAGCCTGTGTTTGCAGGTATCTGCCTCATTCACTAAAGGTCCTGTGATTTCTCAGTCGTCAGTTGTGCAGTATGGTCAGAAATGCTGGGTCTTGTCACCCCAGGGGTGGGATTACAATGTATGCCACTATGTTGCCTTTTTACCTGGGTTCTGAGGATCAAATTCCATCCTTGTCCTTTTAAGGCAAGCACTTCATTGTCTGAGCTATCTCCCCTGTTCCGAACATGATATTTTAAAGACACATGTACTGTCTCTCATTCTGTAAAGTGCGTATTCACTGCCCTGGTTCAGTTTTGGCACTTGTCATTTTCAGCTGTGAACTCCAAGGTGAGACAGCTCTAATGTGTGTGTTAGACAGTTGAGGTGTCGGTATTTCCCTTCCTCGGGATGCAGTTCATGTTGTACACATTAAATTCATGTCCAGGAACAACCAGTTCTGTTTTACTAGCTGAATATTTTGAGGCTGTCTGTTTTAAGAATGAGCCTAATATCCATTTGTGTTTTCACAGTCACCATCAAGTTAACTTTTTATTTGAAAGTCTAGTTGGTAAATCAAAATGATAAGAACACAGATTTCTGTAAATGAGCTGTTGAAATAATAAAGACTAACAGAATATGAGCATGGCTTAGAATTATCAGCATATCTTAATTATGCAAAGTGAGGTATCTTCTTATCTTCTTATAGGCCAACCCCCCTCTCCCTGTTCTTTTCTGTGTTGTAATAGTCATCTTTCTGGAGAATTTTGGGCTTTGTCCTGTTTATTCATTAAGCCAGTGTACAGTATGATAGGTATACAGTATGATAGGTGTACAGTATGATAGGCATACAGTATGATAGGTGTACAGCATGATAGGCATACAGTATGATAGGCGCACAGTATGATAGGCATACAGTATGATAGGCGTACAGTATGATAGGTGTACAGTATGATAGGTGTACAGTATGATAGGCATACAGTATGATAGGCATACAGTATGATAGGTATACAGTATGATAGGTGTCATATATTCTCTTCCCCATGCTTTCCACCTGCTTTGCTTATACTCAGCTCCGGGATGATTTCCACATCGTATCCTCCTGCCCATCCTTCTTATTTCTCCCCTGCAATCACTCCTCGTTTTGCCTTGTTGTGGGTAACTGTGCACACACACACACACACACACACACACACACACACACACACGGATTTACATCCTGCCAACAGGAACAGCTCACACCTTCCTCAGTTCTCAGGAGCATTTGCTGTGTATGTCCTGATCATGGCCATTCTGATTGGCAGTAGCTGGAACATCACGTGGGTGCTATTTGCGTTCTTTTATGGCTGAGGACACGGCACATCTGTCATATGGTTTTTGACCTTTTGAGAACACTTTGTTCATTTATTGATTTACTTTCTTGTGTTTAAGGTTTTGAGTTCTCTACATTCTCTAGCCATTAATCCTCTGTTAGATGTAAGCAGGCAAACGTTTTTGTTTTTTTTTCCTCATTCTCTATAGCTTTTTATCCTTGGCAGGTATTTATTCCCTTTATTAAATAAGAGATTTTTAATGTTTTTTGCTATTCCTTGTCCTTTTTATTTTTAGAGTTATTTATTATTATATCTAAGTACACTGTAGCTGTCTTCAGATAAAGAGGATGTCAGAACTCATTACGGATGGTTGTGAGCCACCATGTGGTTCCTGGGATTTGAACTCCGGACCTTCAGAAGAGCACACAGTGCTCTTAACTGCTGAGCCATCTCTCCAGCCCCTATTCCTTTTCTTCTTAAAGTCATTTTCAAAAATTACTTGTATATACCAACATTTTGAATTGATTTTCAACATTTTGTTTCTACTAGTTTCAAATTTTCAGGTCTATTATTGTTTTGTGTTTGAGACAGGGTCTCTCTAGTTAGTCTTGTCCTAGAACTAACTGGCTGTGTATGCTAGGCCAACCTCAAATCCACAGACATGTCCCTGCTTTTGTCTCCTTAGTGCTGGGTATGTACCAGCATACCTGGGGAAAGTTTCTGGTCTTCTAGTAAAGTGGTTGACTCACTTGAGCTGGTTTTCTTGTAGGGTGAGAGGCTCAGAACCATGTTGGAGAGGCTGGCCTTTGCAATGTGTGCTTTGATCATCTTTGCTGAGACTCGGGAGGCTGTATCACATGAGGTCCTTCTGTGCCTTCTGGCTTGGTTGGTTTGCATGCTAGCTGTGCTGGTGTTTCACTGCTTGTTACTATGGCTCTGTTGCATACTCTGAAATCAGGCATCGTAGTACCTTCTCATGAATTGTTAATGTCACACTTTTCTGTTTGGGGTCTCCAGTGCTGCCATACAAACCGTAGAGTGCTTGCTTTTCCTTCTGTCCCGGTGAAGAAGGCCATTCATTTCATTGGTGAGGTTTACAAGCACATTTGTAGTAATACGGTCAGGTTTATAATATTTTCATATTTTTGCAATAATAACTCTACTGATCCATGAACATGTAATACCTCTCCATTTAGTAGTGTCTTTTTCATTATTTTAGTGGTCTTTTTCTTTTTGTTTCCTACCCCCCCCCCCCTTTGTGGATGGTGTTTGTTCTCAATTTTTTTCTCACTAGTTTCTTTATTTGCATGTGAGAAACTGTTAATTTGGTATCTTACTACTTAGCCGAAAGTATTTATTTAACCCAAGAATTTTCTGTTGGGGTATTTTAAGGGGTCTTTTGAGTATCATTATACTTAGTGAATAGGGATCCTTTGACTTTTTCTTTCATAATTGTATTTGTTTTTCTTAATTGCTTCAACATTTCAGGACCATACTGGATAAGAGTAGAGAAGGTAGACATCCTTGTCTTATTCCTGATCTAGGAAGAAAGGCTTTCAAGTGTTTTAATATTGAGTATAATGTCCTAAGGATGGATACACACACACACACACACACACACACACACACACACACACACACACACAAACATTTATGTGTGTATATGTATATCTTTTATTTGTATATGAGAAACCGTTAATTTGGTATCTTACTACTTTGCTGAAAGTATTTATTTAACCTAAGAATTTTCTACCGGAATATATGTGTGTGTGAGCGTGTGCGCATGTGTGTATGTGTGTATGTTTGTATATATGCATATACATATTTATATATAGACATACACAGTGCATTATTTTCAAATACGTTATTTTCTGTTGCTAATTTCTTTTCTTTTTTCCTTTTTTTTTTTTTTTGGTTTTTCTTTTTGAGACAGGGTTTCTCTGTATAGCCCTGGCTGTTCTGGAACTCACTCTGTAGACCAGGCTGGCCTTGAACTCAGAAATCTGCCTGCCTGTGCCTCCTAAGTGCTGGGATTAAAGGCTTGGGCCACCACGCCCGGCTTGTTGCTAGTTTCTTAAGGGCTTTTTTCCATAACAATATGTTGAACTTTCCAGATTCAGTTTTTGCATCTCAAAGTAATATATGATTTCTGTCCATAAATCTACTTATGTACCACATTATATTTCTTGATTTGCATATGTTGATCTATCCTCACATCTCTGGAAGGATGCCAACTTGACCATGACATACGATATTAAGTGTGTTTTGTCTTTTGTCAGTTAGTGTGTTCCATACGTCATGTTAGTTAGCTTGTTGCACATGTCTTGTTAATTAGCTTGTTCCATACATCTTGATTCTCTTGCCTAGCAGTCAGCGTCTGGTTCCTCTGCGTCTGCGTAGTGCTCTTTCTTTCCTCTATTAAATTCTGCTTTGGTCTTTGTTATTGCTTCTATTGAGCAACTTTTGGTATGCTCCTGCCCACGTATCTTCAGGGTGCATCATTCTGTTGTTTGAAAGATCATAGTCATTCATTCTTTGCCTCCACCTCTCTCTCCCTCCCTCTGTAATATGGCTTTGTCATCCAGCCTGCCTTGAACTGTATATCCCAGTGGTTCCTGTAAATTCTTGTTTTTATTTAATTCTAGAATTTTAAAAAAAAAAAAGCTTCCTTGATTCACCCTGCAGCTTACCATTCAAGAACATCTTTTTCATGTATTTCCTCTTTCTTTCTGTAGTTTTCTTGCTAATGAACTCTTAGTTTATGATGTGATAAGGTGCAAGAATATCAATCTTCAAGAATATCAATCCCTCCTTTTCCCTTCATTCTTCCCCCATCCTTCTTCAACCTCCCCTCTCTGCTTGCCTACCCGCTGCTTTACTTCTCTCCATCCCCCCTTTCTCCATTTCCTCCTCCTTACCCCTCTCTCCCTCAAAACAGACAAAAGTTAAAGAGCACAAGAGAAGGCAGAAAAATCAGAGCCCCACCCATTTGTACACTCAGGAATCCCATAACACTAGACTGGAAGCCATAGTAATATATATACAGAGACCTGGGGCAGATCCATGCAAGCCCTATGTGTGCCAGTCCAGTCTCTAAGAGTTCATATAACTTTAATCCCATTGATTTAGAGGGCTTTATTCTCCTGGTATCCTCCATTCTCTCTGGCCCTTAGATGCTTTCTACTTCTCTGAGCACTAAGGGGCAGGATTTGATGGAGACATTCATTTAGGGCTGAGTGTTCTGAAGTCTCTCTTTCTCAGTATCTTGTCTGGCTGTGTGTCTGTTATGGTTTGTATATGCTTGGTCCAGGGAGCAGCAGTTTTAAAAGGTATGGCCCTGTTGGAGTAGGTGTGTCACTGTGGGTGTGGGGTTAAGACCCTCATCTTAGCTACCTGGAGTCAGTATTCTGCTATCAGTCTTCAGGTGAAGATGAATAACTCTCAGCTCCTCCTGCATCATGCCTGCCTGGATGTTGCCATGATCCTGCCTTGATGAAAATGGACTAAACCTCTGAACCTGTAAGCCAGCCCCAATTAGATGTTGTCCTTATAAGAGTTGCCTTGGTCATGGTATCTGTTCATAGCAGTAAAATGCTAATAACGAAGACAATGTCTCTGTGTTTGTTCCCATCTGGTTCAGTAGGAAGTCTGTCTGATAAGGGCTGAACAAGGCACTGATCTATGATCATCAGGAGTCATTTTATTGTTAAGCTTTTTTTTTTTAAATCTGCCTGTCTGTCTGCCTACCTACCTATATTCCTATTGTAATGGTTTCACTGTAGGTCCCTGGGCTATCTAGTCTCACTTTTTGGATCATCCTAGTAGTGTCAAATATATGTTCCATCTTATGGAGTGGGCCTTAAGTGAAATCAAATAGGGTTTTGTGCCACCTTTGCACTAGCATACCTTTAATGCAGGACACAACTGTAGATCCAAGGGTTAGTGGCTGGTCTAGTATTATGGTAGCCTGCAGAGCGAGTACCATCCTGTACCAAAAAATTCTAGAACAGTGGTTCTCAGCCTGTGGCCCATGACCCCTTTGGGCATTGCATATCAGATATTTGTATTACAATTCATAACAGTAACGAAATTATAGTTATGAAGTAGCAATGAAATAATTTTATGATTAGGGTCAGCACAACTGTATTAAAGGGTCACAGCATTAGGAAGTTTGAGGTTCACCATTTTTGTGCTCTATGTAGGCACCCGTTTGACTTCTCCATGTTCAGCCTCCTGAGCCTGTTTTTGCTGTTTGTATATATATGATTTTGGCACTGACCCCTCTGTTTGGAAAACTAATAAGGGTGTTCCTCATTGGTCGAGGCTTACTGTCCTTCTCCCAGGACACTTTAGATGCCTGTAGTTCTTTGCCTGTTGGTCATAGCCCATGTACACTTTCCCCTTTTGTGTTATTAGGTGCATACTGGAATTATGAAGTGCAGTACAATTTAGTTAGCAATGGTGTATAGTTATACACAGGATCTCTACTTGTACAAATATGCCAGGATAACTAAGATAATTATGTTATTCAAAGGGCAAAACCTTAATTTTTCTCCAAATGTCGAAGTATTCTAGATTTAAAGATTTTTGTAAGACCTGGCATTATATCACTGGCTTGTTAGGCACTGTAGAAGCTGGGGCAGGTTTTCACATATTTGCAGTTAGCCAGGGCTATCCATCAATTTGAAAGCTAGCATAGAAAACTTTGTAAGTCCGGTTCTCAAAAACATATTCTGCTTAAAATATGGAAAATTAAGTCTGGGCATGATGGTACATGCCTTCAGTCCCATCCTTTGGGAGGCAGGGACAGGCAGATCTTTGAGTTCAGTGCCAGCCTGGTCTACAGAATGAGTTCTTGGACTGCCAGGGCTACACAGAGAAATCCTGTCTTGAAAAGCCAAATCAAACTAAAAATAAAAACCCAAAAACATGAAAAATTATTCCTTAGGCCTTGGCAACTTGATGTGAAATTAAGACATTTGTCTGTCTTATTTCCTGGAGCATTTTACAAAGCCACAAAGTTTTCCGTTTTTGAACTGTGACAATTGCAGTATTGTTTCTTTAATTTTTCATCTCTGTGTTTTTCCAATTTAGGTACAGCTCTTTACTGAATACTTTGATCTTATATCTTTCTATAGATATATATTGATGATATAGACATAGACATATAGATGACTTAAATATAGATAATGAGATCTGGATATTGTAGATACAGATAATGTGCATGTGCGTCTGTGTGTCTTTGTGTGTGTACATGTGTATATATATATTATCTTACATCTTCTAAAGGAAGATGCACGTATTCCTTGTTTTTTTCTATACATCAGCTTTTAAGTAATACCCAGACAATCGAAAATGTATATTTTAAAATTCTATCAAAGTTGTTTTTATATAGCTGTCTCAGCTCTGACCCAGGAATCTGAACCTTTTAGTGCATTTAATCTGTTTATTACATATTCAAAATTTAGAGAAACACAGTATAGGCAACCTATAGTGGAGTTGTTTTTTTAATCTTCTTTTTTTGATTTTATTTATATGAAATTGCTTTAAATAGGTGAAATTTCGAGGTCTTTTTAGATAACCTTGTCTACTCTTGTTAGCTTCATAGGCATTATTTAAAATGCAGAAACTTACTGGTATTTTAATATAAAAGAACCTGATGTTGGAAAGTAGATTTCCAAATTTTGTAAATCCAAAATTTGAATGTCGGAGTAACAGAAATTCCCTCCATTACAAAAACAAAACAAAACAAAACAATACCTCCAAACCCACTGTATGTCCCCTCCTTGTAGGCGGTTAGGACTTTTAAAAGCTCATTACTCGTTACTGCCTCTAAGTTGTCCCATAAATAGTTGTAAATATTTTATCTTTATTATAGAATGTTTGGAGTGGTTAATAAATTTTAGTGAGTATTAAAAAAAACCTTACTCAACTTCAGTATTTTGGTTTTTTCCCCCTCTTGCTGTTAGCCAACTTATACTGTGTACATTAAAATTTGAAATTTGCTCTTGGTGAAATTGGGAAAAATTTTTATATGGCATTAAATATTCTTGGTAAATTTATGGATATTAACTTTTAATGTGTTGGCATTGGAATTTAGATCACTGTTTCTTACTGATTCTTATGTTAAGTTTTCACTATTCAAACATTGTGCATGTGGTAGACATCTTCCTGAACAAAGAAGTTTTGCCCCTGTCTTTTTTTTCAATCTAGATTCCTTGACGTAGGAATATTTTGTTGCTAAGTGACTGGTGATGTTTAAAGTTATTCTTTTTTTTTTTTTAAAGATTTATTTATTAATTATATGTAAGTACACTGTAGTTGTCTTCAGACACTCCAGAAGAGGGCGTCAGACCTCGTTAGGGATGGTTGTGAGCTACCATGTGGTTGCTGGGATTTGAACTCAGTACCTTTGGAAGAGCAGTTGGTGCTCTTACCCACTGAGCCATCTCACCAGCCCCCTTAAAGTTATTCTTATGAGTAGTTAAAATACTTTGGAGAATGTTCCTTTTATGAAGAACTTGAAAGAGCATTGAATTAACAGAAAGTTAATTTAATAGTAAACCTTGGTAATGATATATATATACTGTAATAAATACAGTATCATTGAACTTCTGAAAAACATGTAAATGGGGAACTTTTTAGGAAATGTAATATTGTCTGCTGCTACTGCAAATGCAGTTGTTTTTTGTGATATGTCATCATCCATCTTACAAATACCCTGGCCCAGTTAGGTCTGTGGTGTTCCTGTGCTTTGGTGAGAGAGTGCATGGGCAGCAATGACCGCTGATGGACCTGCTGGGTAAGGAATCTAGGACACTCTGGTACTTCCTTGGGATGTCAGGAGCTGAGTTATGCCTGTAGGCAAGCTTGTGATGCTCTGAATGCGGCTCCTCAGAGTTTGAGTTTTTAGCTTGAAATTTTTTAATCATTGATTATTTTATGTTATCACTCAGTATTAAAATATAAGAAATGCCCATTCTATTTTAAAAATGAATGTCATGCTAGATGTTTTACCCCACCCTTCCACTGGACTGGAGAGACCAGGCATTCCCTCTCTGAAGTAGCTAGCTTTGTAAGCCTGCTTCCACCTCCTTGGTATTTTCAGGGGTTAGACATTTAGAACTTTCTCCCTCCCTCTCCCCCTCCCCGTCCCCCTCCTCATTCTTCCTCCTCCCCCTCTCCCTCTCCCATCTAGCTTGCTTGCTTGCTTTTTTGCCTTTGTGGCTTCTTATGCAGCATTGATTACATGTAATGGGTTTAATCATAAATTTAAGGTTTTTCTACAGAGATCTTAGGTAATTTTGATCTTTGCCTAAAATTACTGTTATTTCAAAAATAGATTCTTTGTTAATGCCCCAAAGGATTCTTGAGGGTTATAGAAGGAATGTTGTTTCTCGATCAGAACCAAAATGAACATTTTGGTTAACACTATTCTATCTTTGCTTTACTGTACAGTTTTGTACATTCATAGCTTTCTATTTATTTTTTATTTTTTTGGTTTTTTTCGAGACAGGGTTTCTCTGTGCAGCCTTGGCTGTCCTGGAACTCACTCTGTAGACCAGGCTGGCCTCGAGCTCAGATATTTACCTGCCTCTGCCTCCCAAGTGCTGGGATTAAAGGCTTGTGCCACCACGCCCAGCTTTGCATTCATAGTTTTAAATTTCAAGTACTTTGTACAACTTATTGCATTAATGCAGATTTAACATTAAAATTTAATTTTAAGATAGGCTTCCTTTCTTCCCAATTTTGAAACAAGGAAGATGGATTTTAGAAAACCTTTGAGTGTGGCTTCAATTATTTCATACCTAGAACACAAAACAATACTGATATGTTTTATACACAATATAAATCCCAAATATACAATATTTAAGTGTACAAAGTCACTGTACTTTTGAGATGTTGATCTCTTGATTCAAGCAACTGTAATAGATTGTAAGCCTTTGGGAACTTTTAGTAGACTTGCATCAATAAAATCTGTGCAGTGTGCTTGGGGGCTTCATGTCCCCATGCTTGGCTTTAGTTCAAAAGTGATCCTTGTTGATTTAGCTCAGGAGAGTCACTTATTCATGGAGCTGTGCCACCAGAGGCTGGGCTGTGGCGCATCATGGCTTGACCAGGCCATGTTTGTAGGAACTTCATTGTATTTCGTTATGTCAAGCAAAGTGGTCCGTCTGCTTCTCCTAAATCAGGTCTTTCTTCATTTCCTGGAATAAATTTCTAAGCCTTTAAGGTTAATCTCATTTCATAAAATGCAAACATTTTCAGTTGGTAATTAGTGAGAGGAACTTGTCTGAAAACGTGATTGCAGCCTCTGCAGCTTGAGAGGATCAGTGGTCCTGATACCACCTGAACCACCTGCTGGGTGGTTCACCTTCTTTGTATGTGGTGAGCAGCTTTTCTTCCTAAGGCCATAGTCTGCAGAGTGGTGGAGCTGTGACAATCAGACTTTCTTCACTCTTTTCCAGTTGCTTTATTATAATTGTCTATGTTTATTTAACATATCATTGGCTATGGTTTGTTGCATTTTGAAAACTTTCAGTATTTATAGAGTAATTTTGAAACCCTCTGAAAAATTAAATGCTTACCTTTCTATTGTCTTCCAAATAAACTGATGGTTGGTTTTCATCTTTTTTTTTTTCCCTCTAGACAGGGTCTGGAGCTTTACATAGTCAAGGGAATGGCCTTGATCTCATCTTCCCTCTACTACCAAGTGATAGGGTTACAGATCTGTGCCACCCCACTCAGTATCAGCTACCAAGTGATAGGGTTACAGATCTGTGCCACCCCACTCAGTGGTGCGGAGCCTAGTGCGCACCACGACCCTCTACTACCAAGTGATAGGGTTACAGATCTGTGCCACCCCACTCAGTATCAGCTACCAAGTGATAGGGTTACAGATCTGTGCCACCCCACTCAGTATCAGGTCCTGGCTTATATACAACAAGTCTCAGCTTCAAGTAAAAAAAAAAAAAAAAAAAACAAACTTCTTAACATATTATCAACTGTTAACTAGTCCCAGAGAATTGTCTCGGTCTGTATGGTTTTTATAGAACATATAATGAGCAATGTAATTTAATGTCACCTAATGTGGTTTTGAATTACTGCTTGAGAGAGGTGCTTCACCCACTTCATTAGCTTATAGAAAATATTGAAATGCTGTAATAATTAAAATTATACATACTTAAACATTTTTTATATTAAGTATTCTTAACAAATTGAAACATTTTTAGCAACATTAAATCATTCATTGAGTATATATGAATAGAAACTTACTGTTATTTGTTTTTTTATTATAAGTTATTTTTCCTTCAAATGTAAGTAAATGAAACTTTAAAAATGTTTCATATTCCTCTCTTTGTTTTCCATCGTTGGATTTTGCAAAGCTATGATATAGGAAACCTGGTACAGTGTGTTTGGTTTGTTTTTCTCTTCTTGATGTATGGGTCTGAGAAGGGTCTTCAAGGAGGACTCCACAGTGATCCTGTTTCCAGGCTCTGCTGATATGTGAATGTCTTTTGTCATCTGCAATCATGTTAATCCCTGAAAGCCCGCTCTATTGGAACTGAACAGTACTGCTTTGCTGCAGGTCAGCTTTCATGGACAATTAGTGTCGTAAGAGGACTCTGGTCACAAGTTGTCTTAAGTACTTACCATGAAGACATCATCCTGTAGTTGAGCAGCAGTGTTCCGTGAGCAGCTTCATCTCTCCTGAAGCATTTCATGCTAGCCTTTTCTTTGAGACAAGTTGAGCAACTGTTTTCTGCTTGTGCCTGGCATCTGCCTTTGTGGGAAGCCTTAGGCTCTACAGATCTGCTGGTTAGTTCCCTCCTTTCCTCATCTTGTTTGTTCTTGTCCCTTCTCAGTAACTGTCAAAGACCGACACTGGGTTATTCTTCTGACAAGAATGAAAAGAACTCTGTCTACTGCTTGGCTCTGTCAGTGCCGACAAGTTGTATGTGTTTGATGCTCCAGGAGCTGGTTGGTTCCAGTAGTGTGCAGAAGCAGCCAGTACATTTTTGATGCTCCTCTGCTCAGTGCTACTGGATCACTCCTCTTACTATATGTATCATCACAGGAATAAATATTGTAGTTATTGGAACCTTTGAAAACCTAGGCCATTGTACTGCAATTAGCCTTTCAAGATCATTAGTTTACTTACGTTAGGATAACATAGGTCATTTAGAATGTTTCTATCCTTCTAAAATCTCTTTTTCTTCCTACCCTGCTTATGTCTATATGTCTTTTATTTCCTCCCTTCTTTCCTCCCTTCTTCCCTCCCCCCCCTTTCCTCTCTCCTCTGTCTCTGTCTCTGTCTCTCTCTCTCTTTTTGACAGGTCTTCCTGTAGTCCTATTTGCTTTCAAGTTTGTGATACTTCTGACTCAGCCCCTAGAGTGCTGGAATTATAGGCCTGTACCACTATACCCTGCCACTGCAGAATTTTAAGTCTTAAAAAAAGCAAAAAACCTTTTATTATGTGGTTCTCTACATAGGGAATGTTTTTAGTTCCAGGAAAAGACCCAGTTGATAGCTTTAAGGTTGCATTTTATTCACATAATAGCAAATAGAGAAACTGAATGTCTTCATCTAGCATATAAATATGCCTTTGTGCCTGTCATTTTGCTTACATTTAAATTTTTTTTATTTAAATTCATGTCTCTTTTTGAAGTAGATAAACTCACGTAGATAAATACAGTTGTATTTTTGTATCTATTTAACCACATGATATACC
The DNA here is from genome assembly GCF_900095145.1 of Mus pahari. Lineage (NCBI taxonomy): Eukaryota > Metazoa > Chordata > Mammalia > Rodentia > Muridae > Mus > Mus pahari. The sequence goes on along the minus strand of NC_034604.1, from coordinate 77,219,015 downwards.
TTCCACATGAATTTTCTTTGTTTCAAAGTACCAATTCTCCTGTAGATGTACATGTATGTGTGTATATATGTATGTACATACATGTATATACACATATGACAGATGTACATACCAGTATATCTTTATATACTGAATATATTAATTTAGAGATAATGTGAGTTTAGGTATCCCAGATTGGCATGTACAAATAGGATTGATATAGCTTTTACTGTTCTTTTGATTTCTGGTAATATAGAATCTCTATTATTTTTACTCACGTGATAATTTCTAATGTATTACAAATCAGTTTTATTTTTATAAGAGCAATGATTTCCTTTTGTGTGTTACAAATTTATAAATTACCTATTTTAGTTACCTACCTAAATATAGGTAGATATAATGGTTGACATTAAATTAATATTTTTATTTAGTAACCAGCAGCTCAGAAGGAGTATTCTTTTTGGAAATAATTAAGGTGTTTATATGAAGTAAAATATCATAATGTCTTGCAAAAATAATCGTGTGTGTCTGTGTGTGCACATGCTTGTTTGTGTGTGTGTGTTTTGTGGTACAATGTCTTTGTCTAGGTACTTGGTTTTGATGCTTTCAGTTTAAATCCAAGGCTTTATGTTGGTTATATGTGTAGAATATTTTCTAAAACCTATTATGTTTTTGCTCTTGATACTAGTTAGTATCATCAAGATCAGGAAGTTGGCCCCATATCAGAGTAAATATGCTAGTTTTGGAAGAATATTTTAAACTGTATTAAAGAAAGAGATAGTTTAGTCACAAGAACAGTAAGCCATGATAAATGACTTTCCTTTACAAAACTCCCCATCTCTGAGACAGTATTAGTTTTACTTTAATTACCACTGCTGTAATGTTTCCTATCCATAACTGTCTGCAGAACAGACGATTTCTGAACAGAGGGTATGGCCTGTTTGCTCAACCGTTGAGAAGAGGGCCCAAGTTCTACCAAGTCTGAACTGTAGCACAGGAGAGCGTCCTTCATTTAAATATTTAAATATTAATGTTTTAATTGTATAGGCAGAAAACTTCAATGTCATTTTAAGGATATGCAACTTTGCCTGGAAGTCTTTGTTATCAACTTGAGAGTTGTCTTGAATCTTAACATCACTGGGGAACACAGCCTTGCAACCATATTGCTGCAAGTCTGTGTGTTTCTGCCTTTTTTCCTTTCCTTTTTTTTTTCTTTTCCACATTTAAAAAATAATAACAGAAAAGCTGTTGTCAGGAGTGACTCTCTCAAAATGGCTTAGTTGACATTAGCTGGAAATGAGCAGAACGACACTAACAACTAATTGATTATAGTAATTACGCAGTCTGTGGCTAGTTTGTATTGGCAAACTCTATATACTCCTGGAATAAATGTGAACTTGCAGAATGCAAGGAAAAGGTCACTCTCATTTGCATGATAGGCGTCATTAGAATATGCTAAGGACGAGACCTAGTGCTTTATGACTTCAGGTGATGAATAGCTACCATATTACTCTGCTACATGAAAGCATGTCTCAGTCACCTTAATTTACATGCTTTTTTAATTTCAAGAAAAATCTTTTAGAGTACAGCAATAAAAAGCTTACTTACTGTGTTTTGAATTGAATTATTTTGTGAACATGGCAGAAATCTTTTACATAGAATTATTTTTCAGGGCACTTCTAATGGTAGGATTAGAATAATTACAATGTATTTCCAACAGTAGATCTTCTACTATAATAACTTTTGTAATTCATAAAATAAAGTGGATTTTTAGTGATTATGGGAATAAAATATCGATTGACCTATTGGAGCTTTCTAGATTTTAGCTTAAAGTGTTACTGGGCTATCTAGAATGCATTGATTTTCTACTTGAAATTAATACAATTTTATCATTTCATTACTTTTCCCCTTGACATTTTTGTTCATTAGTATTATTTCTCTAGTAAGTTTTCCTTATACATCTAAAGTACAGATAATTGATAGTAGTTTTGCTTAATACAGGATCTCTTGGTCACACAGTTTTATGATATTTATTTTGTGCAGAATTTTAGGCATTAGTGTAACGTATAAGCAGCTTTCTGCAACTGATCTTAATACAATTTTTTAAAAAGTCAAGAGTTAAGTTTTCTATGATAGAAGTGTTGTCTTTTTTTTTTTTTTCTGATCACGTAGTGATGGCTCCTCTTATCTGTTGCTATTTGTACATTTCCATTATTGTGAAAAGACGGGAGAGCACCCTCATAGAGGCAAAGGGGAGGAGGGAGAAAACAGATGGGGTTGGGAGGTTGTGGCTGGATAACCTTGAAGGGGGATACCATTTGAGATGTAAATGACAGGAATGATTAATAGAAAAAATTAATAAAAATAGAATAAAAAGAATAATCTAAAAAAAAAGGAAAGAAAAACAAAAAAAGCAAGGACAGGCTCAGATCTTGAAAGCTTCTTGCTGTGGAATTTCCACTCCTAATCAGCAGTGACTGACATTTGTTGGATTGCAGAGCTGGCACTTTTAAAGTATGTTTCTTTTATAAGGTTTTGTTAAAATTGGAGCGGCCAATCCTGGTACTAAAAACTACACTGAAATTGAATAAGTGGATTTTTTTTTTTTATCAAAAGGGATTTCATAATAAAATTGTACAATGAGCTTGCACAAGCTTTTTAAAATATCATTGCTGCCACTGAATAGGTCCCTAATTTATTTATTCAGGAATAGTGGAGGCATTTTTGATTTATTTGTTTTTAGCGAAGTTTTGTTAAGGGAGATAATGAGCAGAGCTGATGTTAATCATTTCCTGAGCAAGTCCAAAGAATAAAAATTTTGCATATCTTTAGTACTGTTGGGGAAAATAAATTCACTCAATGGTAATGGTCTATCTGTGTGTGTGTGTGTGTGTTTGTTTTTTTTTAAATACTCTTAGCTCTGGAGAAATGTAATACACTCTTGTGTTTTGCTAAAAGGTAAACTAATCAATACATAATGATAACTTTATGTGTACATGTATATTAAGTGATCATGACTATTTTTTTTATCCATAAGTATTAAAGTTACTTGGTTGGTTGTTAGCACCATCTTCATGTTTTTGTTTATAGTCATGTTTTCAGCAGTGAAACTCACATGTGTGCACACTTGCCTGCATATGTACATACAAAACTCACATAACATAACTCATATATTCTGGAGTCAGATAATATACAGATATCTTGTAATAATGTGATTTTTCAGCTTTAGGGTACATTTTCATAAATTCCTTAAAGGTATTTATAGGCATTTTTAATTTTAATTGTTCAACATAGAGAGATGTTTGTTCTATTTTGTGAGTATTCAAAGGCTTCTAAGAACATAGGCATATCGTAGGTTTCTGAATGATTGGTTTGATTCCATGAAAAGTCAATTGAATTTAGGAAATCACTGGTTATTTATAGAATAGAATTTAAGAATGGATTATAAACTAGATGCTGTGCAGTGATGAGTGTGTCCCCTGGTGCTCCTGAGTCAGTGGTTCAGCTGAGAAGAATGGCGTCTGCAGTGTTCTCAAAGGGGCTTCCTTAAGCTCAGTTTTTATCCTGTCTGTGTGAATGCTAGCAGTTTATGAGCCCATTTTGGTATGTATATAAAAGCTGTATTTTTATTTTAAAAAGTTTTTAAGGATGTATGAGCTTTTATTAAATAAAGTTCAGAGGTTCTTAAACATAAAATAAATGTTCTTCAAAATACTTGATATTTTGTGTTACATACTTCTTATTTATGAGGAATAAAAGAATATAAATAAAAGAAGGTTTATATTAAAACGTTAATAAGTTCCTTGAATTTCATGACATCGTTCTTTGTAAATTCAGTTTATGGTACTTGGTTCATTGTATTTTTTATTTTTTTTATTTTTTATTTTTAAAGATTTATTATTATATGTAAGTTCACTGTAGCTGTCTTCAGAGATACCAGATCAGATCTTACTACAGATAGTTGTGAGCCACCATGTGGTTGCTGGGAATCGAACTCAGGATCTTCAGAAGATCAATCAGTGCTCTTAACCGCTGAGCTATCGCTCCAGCCCCCTCATTGTAATTTTTAAAACAGTGTGTTTGTTCATGTGTGCATGTGTGTTCCCATGCATTCATGAGGCACTGTGCACATTTGAAGAGGGCAGCACATGGTAATCTGGTCTCATTTCACCTGTGGGTCCCAGAGCTCCAGGTCAAGTTATTAGATGTGACAGGGACCTTTCCTCACTGAACCACATCCCTAGGCATCATTGTGCTCTCTTAGATTCATTGCAAGCTTATCATAATTGTATATGATGTTGACTCACATGTCTTGAACATGCTATTTTGTCCTGGCTTTCATTTCTTAATATGTTTTTGTAAGTGTCAATAAGATGAACAGAAAGAACACCTCATTTATTGTTAATCAGAACAGATTTCTTTTTCTCTTTAGGTCTCGTCTGTCTGTGTAGCTCTAGCCCTGGATCTGTGTAGACCAGGCTGCCTGGTCTCAGAACTCAGAGATCTGCCTGTCTCTGCATCCTAAGTGCTGGTACTAAAGGAGTGCATTGCCACCACCCAACTACCAGGAAGAATTTTCATAGTTCATTGTTTGCAGTTTCTTGCTTTCCAGTTTTATAGTGCAAGGATTTTTTCCCATGTCAAAGCAAGTATGAGTTTCCTGATTAATATTTCTTACTGCCTTAAGAATTTGTCTTCCTACTGCTGTGGCAGATGTCTGATTATTTTCAGTGTAGTGTTTAGATGTGTACATGCATGTGGGTGTATGGCAGAGGGAAACTCACTCCCCAGGCATTGACGGGAGTACCTTTACCCCTGGGCTCATCTCTGTCTGTGTCATGTCAGACTTGGACAAACCCTTTCAACTTGTCAGACTTGGACAAACCCTGAGCTTTTCAACTGGGTGGGAAGGCAGGGTAAACCATGGAGGAAAACCAGACTCACAGGACTTAAGTCCTGAAACTCATGTGACGTAGGACTTAGAATAATTAAGAAACTTAGAAGTCCAATATAGTTAATATTTTAGGATAACAACATATATAAGATTAAACTGAATGATTTAGAGCAATTGCTTTTATGATAAAATTCTGAGCATTTAAAGGAAAGGGAATTCTGTATGTAAAGGAAAGGAAATTCTATATGTAAAGGAAAGGAAATTCTATATGTAAAGAGTACGTGTGACAAGGTTGCTTAGCTGACTTGTTACTGTTCATTATATTGTCTGTCTTAAATATTCGTTATAGAGCTTTAGTTAAAAATGCGCTGAATCTCATGGCAAATTTGTTTCACTTTTCTGAGGATCTTACAGTTTCTCACAGGGAGAGTTGGTCCTCTGCTTAGTTTCTGTGCTATCTTGTCCTGCAAAGGATAATCAGTTTACATGTGTACAGAGCATGTACAGACTTGCTCCTTTGACTTTCTGAAGCAAAGACAAAAAACTGCTTAAGTGTATTAAGTGATCCAGTGACTCAGATGACTTACAGTCACAGGAAATAGGTTGGCATGTGAATAAGATCTTGAGCATCCTGAGGTTGGTGAGTCTGAGGATCCAAGCTCGATTTCTTCCACAAAACTCAGGGACTTACTGTACCTGGTGTCTTAAAACATCAGAAGAGCTGGGCATGGTGGCGCATGCCTTTAATCCCAGCACTCGGGAGACAGAGGCAGGAGGACTTCTGAGTTCGGGGCCAGCCTGGTCTACAAAGTGAGCTCCAGGACAGCCAGGGCTATACAGAGAAACCTTGTCTTGAAAAACCAAAACAAACAAACAAAAAAACAAACAAAAACAAAAACAAAAACAAAAAAACCCCAAAAAACCAAAAGACAAAAACCCATCAGATGATATTTGTGATTAGGGGATATCAGAAAGTAGCAGTGGGGAGAGAATCCACTTGTCAGTGAGACTGCTTTCATTTGGAGTCTCTAGGGAAGAGTGTATCCCTTGTCCCTTCCATTGTCTAGTCCCCTTGATACCGTAGCTGCTGTCCCTGCTCTCCTCTTCATCCCCTTTTACATGTCTGCATCAGTTCTTGCGCTGTCTTTCTTGTGAGAACACTAGCACATGTTGAGGTCAGGTCTACCCGGGTGATCCGCTCGCACCACCTGTCTGTAAGTACTCAGTCTAATAATGTTAGCAAAGGCCCCTCATCCAGGAAATGTGGAAACTTGGCCCGTTCTCAGGATTAGGGACCGCTATTTTAGGGTATGCCCAGTTTTCCCATTTTGTATGTGTATTTGTATATGCCTCCTGTTACGTTCTATCTACTAAATGTGCATTTCTTCAATTCGAACTGGAAAGATATGAACCACTTCTTCTAATGTTTGTAGGAAATAGAGTGATTGAAATAATAGAAAACTTGATTGGTATCTCAGTTCACTGGCAAGTTGTGAGCAAATGATCTCTCCTAGATATCCTTCCCTGTGCAAGTATGGTTATAGCTAAGACTCTGATATTAACTCAGCATCAGTTTTCAGTGTCCTTCACCTTCTAGGAAGTACGTCTAGTATCCAGTCTTGTGTCCTCCTAAGTAGTTGGCTGTGAGCTCCCACTATAGAAGCTCAAGTGATTCTACAGAGGAATTTATGCTATCAGAATTATTCCTGCCAGGAAACCAGTGGATGATACTTGAAATCAGATGTCAGCTCATTGAATATCAATACAATAAAATATAAATATTTTCTTTACAGTCATGTTGTATACTATAACACACATATGTATATTTACAATTGCATGTCAGTTTCTTTTTTTTTTTAAGATTCATTTATTTATTTATTTATTTATTTATTTATTTATTTATTAATTATATGTAAGTACACTGTAGCTGTCTTCAGACACTCCAGAAGAGGGCGTCAGATCTCGTTACGGATGGTTGTGAGCCACCATGTGGTTGCTGGGATTTGAACTCCGGATCTTCGGAAGAGCAGTCGGGTGCTCTTACCCACTGAGCCATCTCACCAGCCCCTGCATGTCAGTTTCTATATGTGTAGATAGGTGTTTATTTGTTAGATAGTAAACATGTATTGGCAGCTATACAAATAGGAATATACACTCAAACATGTTGAATAGGAAGCATTTACTTATTTTCTTAGACTGGAATATACTGAAGAACAGCTGTAACTTAAATGTTTATACAATCTGCCTTGATAAGAATAAGGAAAGTATCTTAGCCTATGTTATAAGAGCCTGAGTATTAATTTCTATACTAATATTAGTACCTATACACTAGCACTGACTTTTTCAACTTCTAGTCACATAATCTACATCTGACACTGTACATACCTATGTGTCTGTATATAATTTGCATTTTGTGGTAGAGCGCTTGTCTAGCTTGGATTCAGCCTGGCCTTTGATCTCCAGGTATAAACAAACGTACTGTGTATATGCATGTACATATGTCTGTCTATATACCGTTGGTATGGATAGTTACCACCCTCAGTGTGGCACAGTCTAGATTCTGTCACTCTCTACTTGCTTGATTTTCTTCCCCTGCTCCGAGGTCTCACTGTATCACTCATGCTAGCCTGCAGCCTGCAGCCTCTTCCCTTAGCTTCCTGAATGCTGATTACCTGGCTTTGGCTCTCCTGTTAGAGAAACTTCTCAACTGGACTTTGTAATTATCTAATAGTATAGGTTTGGAAGATAAGCTGTAGAATAGGTCTGATTTACTAAGGTAAAAGCTACTGTGTAGCTTTTGCCCACAGTCCTTTATGAAGTCGCAAGGATAGGACAAAAGAAATATTGATGTGCTCTTGGTTGGTAGATGGATTGGGAGAGAGTCCTTTATATGTTAAAAGCTTTAACTTCTTATCTATGCATGTCAATAAAAGCTGCTCCTCCTCCTCCTCACTGCTTATCCTCTATGGTTCTAGGGGAAGTGGGATGACTTAAGCAGTGTTTTTAGTCTCCAAAGATTTTTCCTGAGGAAATAGTCTTCCTTCCTGTCCCCCAGTCTTTTTCTGTCATGAGGATAACCCCACCCCCACCCCAAGCTCTCTTTTTGCTGACTCAGCATTTAGCCGCTTCCCAGCCCTGATAAGGAATTCCTCACTTTGTTTCCTTAATGCAGTACTTAAGACCACTTAAGAAGTTTTCCTCTAGTATAAAAAGACAGTGCCACCAACAAGTTAAGTCTAAGAGAATCTGGTCTTTGTCCCTTCCTCAAAGCAAGTGACTATAGAGATAGGCACTTGTCTTATCTTAGTAAAACTGAGATGTACAATTTCTGACTTTACCTGCTTTTAAAAAAACAAAAAAACAAAAAATCCTGCTATTTTATGTCTCAAAACTATATTCAGATAGAACTTGTATCATACTTTGTTCTTAGTTCATTTTTTGGAATAAGTACTATGACATTCCTTTTATGAAATCTAAAATTTAAAATTTAGTGTTGTAAATAACAGCATCCAAAGATTTCTTTTTCTGTAAACTAAATTTTATCACTTTGCCATGAATTACAGGGCAATGTGTTTTTTAAAATACCTAGATTTTTACTTCTTCACAGTTTATAGCTACAGTACCCTCATGTTGTTTATTTGTTTAATTTTTTTCCTTTTAAACTACATCAGAAAGCAGGAAGTTTCATTCGTTTCACGCATTTTTTCTTTTCCTTAATGATTATGGGTCATGGTCACTGAAGCTTGCATACAGATAAGTAGGACTACACTGTGAGTGATAGATCTTCTGTATGTATTCACTTAGGTGCTTTTGCAGATGGTTAGGATACCTTGTGAAAGTCCTTCTGTCACTAGATGAGAAAACTCTAAGTAAGGGAGGTGCTAGGATAGATGGAACATTGCTTCTAGAGATGTTAGGCAAGAGAACCTGCTTGATGACAAGAGTTCTGTGAGCAGGATGGATTGGAGTGGTGGAGAATGACTTCTGATGGGAAGTCTGGCTATCCGTACCATGCTTGAAAAACTAGAGAAGAAATAAGTTACAGGGGCCCTCTGAGGAAGTGTACTACAGCAGCTAATTCATTGGACTGACTTAAAATCGCTATTAAAAGGTACATTAACAACGTTTTTATTTTCTATCTGATATTTTTTAATCTAGACTTAGCATGAATGTTGCTTGGATTGGCCTTATCCGTTCTTCTAAGGTGTGTGTGTGTGTGTGTGTGTGTGTGTGTGTGTACAAGAAATCTCAATTATTTTTTTAATGTTTTGGTTTATTATTTGTAAGATATTATGGTAATGTCTAAATGTCATAATTTATAAAGTAGATTTCCTGAATTAAGTTATTAAATCAGATAAGAGGCATCAAAAGTTGTAATTTGAAGTATATACTACTCCCTTTTAGAGTCGGTATGGCTGAAACCATCATGAGTTGTCACTGTGCTGAGATCTGTGAAGTTCCTTAATTGGTATTCTTACAGGTATTTTTTAAAGAGAAATAACCTATTGCAATTTAAAATGTTGTGAAAGAAATTTTATTCTGTCATGTGAGCTTCATTTGGTACATTTTGTTTTCTTGGATGTTTGTATATTGCATCTATTATCTCTAAGAAATATTTTTTATGATTTGTTGTATACTTTATTTTGTGAAGATACAGTTTTTCATACTTTAGCGTTTTTGAAATTGTGATATGTTTCAGAGTTAATTGCTACTTACTCCTTTTTTTTTACAATTGTTGAGCTCTTATTAAATCAAACTCTTTATTTCAAAATTGATAGTCTCTTAGAATCAGTAAGTATTGTATATTAAATTACTGTAATGTGCTAAAGAAGACATTCATTGTTGTCATGGGATTTTGATTAGTTTGCTCAAATTTAGGTCTTGTGTCTCATTGCAGGGATTCACTCTAACCTCTAGCAAGAAAAGCTCCTGGGTTTTCGGGCAATCTATCATCTCTGAAAATTCATTAGTAGTGTCCTCCAAGTGCTCCTCGTTTTCTGTTTCCTACTCAGTAAACCAGTGCCTCACTTGTGAGCGTTTGTATTTCTCATAGTCTAGGAACTTTAAGGACTGGATATTTTCTTTGGTCTTTGCATTTTTTGCATTATTGTGGAGTGGCAGATACTGCAGGCTACTTTGAAAGGGCCCTGCAGGATGAGCATGTGAGCTCTGACCTTACCTCTGCTTGCAGTCGGCTTTCTTTTGTCAGAGCCAGGGATTTTTGTGGACTTAGATAGAAATATATTTCCCAACTCAATATAATGAATTTCTTTATAGCAAAGATGGATTTTTTTCTAATGTTCCTTAAGTGTGTTGTTGATCTTGACAATAATTTACTTACCTTTATTTACTAGTTTCCCATATTGGTTCGTTTTCACATTATTAAGGTATTTATGGGATATTTGATAATTACAGAATGACCTAAACAACGGTTCAAATGAATGCCACTGGCTAGTAATGATCACAGTGAACTTTAAGTTTAAAGCATACAATTCATCTTTTTTCTTTACATTTGTATATAGTATGAAGTCCAAAGGTTGTTTTTACCCCATTTACACTAGCATATCCTTTTCAGTTAATTACTTCTATAATCATGGATGACTCTCCCTGTGTATTGTTCCTTGTTTAAGAATACATATTGACATAAATCTGTCTTGTTTGTTACTCTTTTCATTGATTGGGAATGATTTGTTTGTTATGGCCGTGTGCCAAGTTAAGAATAGTATTTTGTTTGTCTTTCATACTTTCAGTTTGCTTTGTTTTGTTTTATTTTTCTTAAGTCCAGTACCTATAAGAACTGGAACAATATTTAAATGTCTTGAATTCCTAATGTCATAGTAGCTAAGGTTACATAGCAGTTATAGTATTGTAAACAATGATTTTGGAGTGTTTTGTGTGAAGGCTATGCACACCTATAAATGCTATCAAGTAATTGCATTGTTAGTAGTATGTTAAAGTTATGGTATTGAAAATTTAAATGTTTTCTAGTATTTTTCTCTCAATTCATGTTGAAACATATAAAACATATCAAATATTTAAAAACATTCAAGATATTTTTGCAGAACTTTGACTTAAGTAGAACTTTGAGCATGTGTGTAGTAGGTAAAATTGGCTCTTAAAGTAAAATTTCATGGACAACACAGATTAGTTTCTGCTGAACTGCTGTCATCATTTATTCATGTTCTCCAGAAGAATGTCTTCTCTCATTTTAGGATTCTAGATTTTAGTATAGAAATTTAACTGATTGGCGAAAATGAATGGAAATATGGGATGAAGGAGAAAGGGGATTGAGTTGTGGAGACAGCTTATATGGTACGCTCGTATGAACATGTCTTAACGAAGCCTATCACTTATACAGTGAATGTATACCAATAACAACAAACGATCAGACAAGCAGTATCAGATCAATATTTTCAAGAATCCCAGAAAAATGAAAATTAACATTGTGTTCTATAATTTGCTGCCATTTTTGAAATGGTCAAAAATTACCTCAAAATAAGTACTACGTTCTTTAAGGAAGAGGCACACACAGAGAAGCAGTGGAGTAGTGAGGCGTCCAGCTGTTACTCCGAGCATAGACCTGTCATGGAGAGATAAGAGGAATGATGTACCCCTCGGACACACCTGGATGCTTCTCTGCTTCCTGATTCATGTTACGTAAGGAAAAGTTTTCTAAAATCTGTTTGGAAAAGGCAACCATGATTAGTTACCTTGTAGAGAATCATAAATGTTATATACTCAGTGAATGGGAAAAAATGCTTCTAGTATTGTATGAGTAACTATTTTTCAATCTTTCTGGGTATTTAAAATTTACTCATAGAATTATTTAAATACTTTTATGCGGAGTATACTGGTATCATTGTAGCTTGTCTAAGTATAAAAATGGAGATGAAAATTACTATTTTTTAAAAATATTTATTTATTATTATATCTAAGAACACTGTAGCTGTCTTCAGACGCACTAGAAGATGGCGCCAAATCTCATTCCAGATGGTTGCAAGCCACCATGTGGTTGCTGGGATTCGAACTCGGGACCTCCAGAAGAGCAGTCGGTGCTCTTAACCACTGAGCCATCTCTCCAGCTCTGAAAATTACTATTTTTAATAGATAAAAAATATCACTATGGTTGTAGATAGTTAAATATAATAAAAACTTAGGAAATATAAAATTTTCTTTATCTTTTTATTGTACTCTTTTTGGAAAAATAAGTTTTTAATTGGAATAGATTTATATGACACTCCCTCCAGCTCCTCCCATACCCTCCCAAGTCTCCATCTTCCTTTCTCAATCTGATAGCTTCTTTTTTTATTATTTATCTACATACACACAGATGCATAATGCATACATACATGTATGTGCATACTCACATATATAATTCTGATTCTCTTTTTGGTGTTTGTATATGTATGATTTTAGAGCTGATAACTGTGTTTTGGAAACCAACAAGTGGCAAATTCTTTGTCCCAGCAGTAATTAGTTGCCTATATTTCTTTTGCTAGGGGCTGGGGCCCCACAAATTGTTCCCTCCACTCTCCTCTATCTAGTTTCACATGTCCTGTGATATTGTCAGTTTTTTAAGGTCTTGTTTATACAGCCCTTTGTAGGAGAGACTGTTTCTCAGCAGATTTCCTGGAGTTTTAGCTCTTAGAGTTCTGCTCACTATGTTCCCTGCATCATGGATGCAGGAGCTATGATGAAGTATTAATTGGAGCTGGGTTCCTCATGATGGGTTGATCTCTCTGATGTGTTCCATTTTCCTTTTCTTTACAGAGCCGTCTTTAGTGAGAGATGGTAGCAGCTACATTCCTGTGTGGTTGAAAGGATAAGATTTAGAAGGCAGGAGCATTATGCTGGTCTAGCCAAGTAGCAGTAGACCATTCTTTTCTAATGTCCATGACCTCCTCCTCCCTCAGAAGGCTGCTAGTTTTCCAGTGCAGGGCATCATCTCTATCCTGGTGGATGGGCTTTCATTCCAGTTAGTTGGTTTTCACTGACACGCGCATGCCACTTATGCACCTTTATGCATATCTTGCCATGCTGGTCATTTTGTGGCTAATAGGTATTGCAACTGGGCATAACTATTCAATTGCTTCCCTCCCTTGACATTTGCACTGTCCTTTCTGTTCTGCAGAGGCAAGCGTTATGGAGAGACTTTTAGCTTAGATTTATAGTGTTGTTTTTTGAGGATTCTCCATACAAATTTCTAGAGAGGCTGTTTGCTTTCCCACCAACAGTGAGTGACATGTTACCTTTCGCTATATCTTTGGCAGCATTATGCTCCCCACCCCCCAGTCTGAATGTCCAAGGTCAACAGAACTGTGACTGTTGTAACTTTATTCAAAGCAGTAACATGACAGAATCACCTGTAACATGGCAGCTCACCTACTTGTTTAATTTTAGTTCAATAGACTTTCTGTATCAGCTTCTTTGATACAATTAAAACCTCCTGCAGGCAGTGAGCTCTGAGGACGAATACCTGTTCTGTTGACTTTGCATGGCTGCTGTCACATTGACTGTGTGTCTGCTCAGGACTCTGCCTAACAGAAGGACTCTGTTCATTAGCTTTAAGGTTTTTCTATATCAGTGTATAAATCACTCCTACATAGCATATTTTATTTTCTTTCTGGCATCTGTTTCTAGGTCCTTCATTTATGTGATTATAAAGTTATTTCCTTCTGTTTCTTTTGTTAATACAACAAAGAGAGAAATAATTACCAGTTGTTTGTCTATGTGATATATAAGTCAGTACCCTGATCTTACAAACTGAAGCTTCTTACCTTCAGTTTTCACCTGAAAGGTGCCACTTAGGATCTGTAATGCAAATGAATTTATTATCATCTGTAGACTGTTTGCTAGAGAGAAGCAGGATTTCTGAAGCATGACTGTTTATATTAGGTTGTGATGATGAGGAGTTAATTGTTACAACCATTGACTGCTTTTCCTTTTAATTAAAAATAAAGTTCTATAAACAGTACATTGAAGTGTTCATATGTTGCTAAACAAAAATATGTAAGTTCAGCAGAATGTCAGAAAAATCTGATTCTGTCTTGGATGCATGCACTTCCTGTGTATCTGGAAGGGTCTCTGTGGCCTTATCAATTTATCCTGATGCAAAGGAACAACACAGGGATCCAGGATCCCTCATAGTATGTTTAGATTATCACTATTTCTAGAGTTGAATCAAAATCTGTTGCATGTATGTGTAAATTAGTTTCTACTATTTGGTAACTTAGCCATTTATGAATTTTATAATTGTCCTGAAATTTGATTTATTCATAGTTGCTGAAGAAAATTTATTTTTGCAACATAAACTAATATGGTGAATATTGACATTCTTTACTTTCTTTTTCCTTTTTGTTCCTTATTCATATTTAGAACAAACCCCAGATTTAATTTTATTTGGCTGATGTTCAGCATGCCCATTGGCATTATTAATTACTCCATTCATTTAGGAAAAATAGTTGGAATATCAGCGAGTATCAGAATGAGACCAAGAAAAGTGTAATCACTTACATTCTTTGGAGAAAAGGCAGCAAAATAAATCAAATCATGCATTTTAAGATAGTAGTTGTGACCCACATCTATAATCTTCAGTTTGGGTAGGACTGATGTGGGACAGCCACAAGTGCAAGAACAATTTGGGGCAAAGAGTAAATAGCCTGAGCTACAGTACTGATACAGTCTAGTTGCCATACACACTGAGGGTGGGGAACATAGGTCAATAGTTGAACCTTTGTCCAGCATATGTATGCTCCGAGGTTTGATCTCCATTGTCACACAAAAGAAATTAAACAAGGAATCAAACACGTTATATTTATGTATGCAGTGACATGCATTATATTTACATATAAATTATGTATTTTAGGCAGCATTTTCTGTAAATATAATTTTTATTCACTAGATATAGTTGTCTCAGAGGCTTACTGTTGAATAAGTTCATCTTTTCTACTTCTTTCTTAACTCTGACTGGCTGGTTCAGCCCAGCCTTTCTGGCTCAAACTCCTCTCCAAGCTGACTGATTCTATTCTGGCTTTTCTTGGCTTCTCAATGAATTGTTTGGCTATGAATAAATCAAACTAACCCTGGAAATTGTTCTCATCCCCTTGCTCTTTCTTATTCTCTGACTTCAACTGCCTGTACATGAACTCACAAACAAACTCCACTCCACGTCACTGAACTCACTTAAGTGAACTGCCCCAAACTACACTGAGCTCAACTGAGTGCACTCCGTGATGCTCTTAATTTGCTGTTCTCCTGAGAGTTGGGCATATCCTGTCTGTGAAGCATGCATTCTGTCAGATCTTTTCCTGATTCATCGCTTTGTCTGGTCTCTTAGTTAGATGTCACTTTCAAACATAGATGCTTCCTTCTGCAAACTAGCCCTACCAACAATGTTTGGGATTAAATGTGTATTAAGTGCTTATTAGTATTCCAGCCAGAGAGGTTAAAGGTGCATGCTGTGTCTGCATTCCTTTCTAGACCCAGAGCACAGACCTAGGGCTTTTGATCTCTTGCCAGAGCAGCCATGTGGCTGGATTAAAGCTCTTCTATAATTTTCAAATGAAGGAAAAATATTTAATATGCTCTAACATTAGGAATTTAAGAAAACAAATTACCAGCTAGAATCTCACACAGTGATTCCTTCAGTTTCCTGTTTCAGGTACATGATGGCTTTCAGACACTAGAGAATGAAGGATTGTCTTTAGGTGTTGAGGTTTTAAAATCATCACATTCCCTCCACTCTGTAGCCAGTAATACAGTTTCCAATGAATTCCAGTATGTATTTGGTAGCAGTTACTACAGCACGCTTAAGGAGGGTATTTCTTTTGAAGACAGACAGTGTGCATCCTCTCCATCATCAAAATTATATGATAGAGGCTTAATCCGAAGTCACGTGACATTGTTGCATGTTTTTATTAAAAGAAAATTGGAAAATTTTAACTGAAACAAATGTAGTAATACAGGTATCTTTGATTGGGTTTTATGTATTTTTACTTCAAATGCTAAAGGAAAAAAATTCAGTGAATTTCAGTCTGTAGAAATTGAAAAGATTCTTAATTTTATGGGAGCAATCATAAACAGTACATTAGGTTTTCTCTAATAACATGTCCCATTAAAAAACGTCATTACGGTATAGTCTGTGGCCTATCTATGACAACGAGAAAGGAAGAACACTGTGAAGTATGAGAAGCATGACATTTTTACCTGTTGTGGGCTCTGTCGTGTCAAAAGTACAGTACATTGACTTCTGGACTAGCTGCCAGACATGAGCAGCCAGTGTCAGTGTGTTACCACCTCGTGTAACTGAAATCACTCCCTGAAGCCAGTCTGTGTGGCAAAGTCCTAGATGAGGTCTTCATGGGTGCTGACCATAAAAAGTTCATCAAAGTAATGAGGCGAGGAGAGAGCTTGGTGCTCATGGGCAGAGCTCAGCACCAAGGAGTGTGAACTGGCTCCAGCTGTGACAATAAAACAGCAGGTGGCTGCTGTCATTAGGGGTGGCAGATGAGGCAGGGGACTCACATGCAGCCCACAAAACTCTCATTTGTTAGCCATCGCCACTGTACCATGCAAAATAGCTTCCATCTCAGTCAATTTTACTTTGCAAAATATTATACATAGCCATAGACTATTGGAGCTCTAAGCACACAGGTCTGCTTCGCTCTCCTTCGCCTCCCTCCATTCTCCTCTCTGTTTCTTCCCTTCTGTCCATTGACTCAGCTCACCCTCCCTTCTTTCCTTCACCATTTAGGCCAAGCAGCCCTGTCTGTCAGCTCATGTGGACACTGTATTAACTCAGTAAAGGTCTCCCAGTTACAGAAAGAAGGTGCTGTCATTCTCGTCAGCTCGCAGTAAATGGCATTTCAGGCTAAGCCAGATCCTTGTTTTTGATGCACATGTTCTGTCCTCCTCTGTGAAGGCTTTAGAGAAGAAACTTAGTGTCATTGTCAGTTGGTTCTTACTAGTTCATTGGTCAAGGAGCTAGCTTATAGATTCCAGAATTTAGTGCTGAGTTTCAGGTTAGAAATGAAACATGTCATTGTTTTAGCAGTATGACTTTTTAGTATACCTTGTGATTGAAAGTATAACTGTAGGCCAAAGTTTAGTATTTTACCTTGAATGGAAAACTTTCAGTAATAAATACCAGGAAATTAAAGAAGTCTGATAGAAACTGAAAAAAAAAATTGAAAGACAACTATAAAACTTGGATGGTGTGAAATTCTTTCACTTTTCTCTTCCACTCTTTAAAGATATATACCAATACTTAAATTAATAGAACACAGTATTGTTAAAACAAACCATTCTGTGCTACCTGACAGAAAAAACACTGCAGATAATGTAGCTTTTAACTAGTATAGCTAATTATTTTGTAAGATGTCTATTACTGTATCTATATTATGTCTATTATCTAGAACCTATTATTATTTAATTTAATTATATATGCTTGTATTAGCTTGCACACATTACTTTTTACTCTGCATGTGATTCATGTAGACAGTGAATACCTTTGGTTCTTTGGTGTCCCCAGGTTGGTTAGCTGCTCCTGATTTCTGTTGTATTACTGTCTTTTGAAATCTCTATCTTTTTTTGAATATTTTCTTATTTCTGCATCAGAAGGCCTTGCAGCCCTGGTGTCAGCTTTTCTTGTTCAGGAGTACTAGATTCTTCTTTTTTTTTTTTTTTTTAAATTTTCTTTTCTTTTATTGGATATTTTCTTTTATTGGGTTTTTATGTTTCAAATGTTATCCCCTTCCCTCTGGAAACCCCCTGTCTGATTCTTCCTACCCTTGCCTCTATGAGGGTGCTCTCCAACCCACCCACCCACACTCCTGCCTCCCTGCCCTGGCATTCCTCACACTGGGGCATCAAGCCTTCACAGAACCAAGGGCCTTTCCTCCCAATGATGTCCCAAAAGACTATCCTTGGCTACATATGCAACTAAAGCCATGGGTCCCTCCATGTGTACTTTTTGATTGGTGGTTTAGTCCCTGGGGGCTCTAGGGGGTCTAGTTGGTTGATATTTATCATTTATTGAATATGCTGTCTTTTTTCCATTGGATGGTTTTACCTCCTTTGTCAAAGATCAAGTGATCATAGGTGTGTGGGTTCATTTCTGGGTCTTCAATTCTATTCCATTGATCTACCTGCCTGTCTCTGTGTAAATAGCATACAGTTTTTATCACTATTGCTTTGTAATACAGCTTGAGGTCAGGGATGGTGATTCCAAGAAGTTCTTTTATTGTTGAGAATAGGTTTCACTATCCTGGGTTTTTTGTTATTCCAAAGATTTTGCAAATTGCTCTTTCTAACTCTATGAAGAATTGAGTTGGGGTTTTGATGAGGATTGCATGGAATCTGTAGATTGCTTTCATCAAGATAGCCAGTTTTACTGTGTTAATCCTGCCAATCCATGAGCATGGGAGTTCTTCTTCGATTTCTTTGTTCAGAGACTTGAAGTTCTTGTCATACAGATCTTTCACCTGCTCGGTTAGAGTCACACCAAGGTACTTCATGTGGTTTGTGACTATTGTGAAGGGTATTTTCCTAATTTCTTTCTCAACCTGTTCATCAGTATTTTGAGTATAGGAAGGCTATTGATTTGTTGGAGTTGATTTTATATCCAGCCACTTTGCTGAAGTTATTTATCAGCTTTAGGAGTTCTCTGGTGGAATTTTGGGGTCACTTAAGTATACTATCATACCGTCTACAAATAGTAATAGTTTAACTTCTTCCTTTTCAAATTGTTTTCCTTTGACCTCCTTTTATTGTCTAATTGCTCTGGTGAGGACTTTAAGTACTATATTGAATAGATAGGGAGGGAGTGGGCAGCCTTGTCTAGTCCCTGATTTTAGTGGGATTGGTTTATGTATCTCTCCATTTAGTTTGATGTTGGCTACTGGTTTGCTGTATATTGCTTTTACTATGTTTAGGTATGGGCCTTGAATTCCTGATGTTTCTAAGACTTTTAACATGAAGGGATGTTGAATTTTGTCAAATGCTTTTTCAGAATCTAATGAAATGATCATGTAGTTTTGGTTGTTTGTTTGTTTTTTTCTAGTTTGTTTATGTAGTGGATTACGTTGATGGATTTCTGTATATTGAACCATCCTTGCATCCCAGGGATGAAGCCTACTTGATTGTGGTGAATGATCGTTTTGATTTGTTTTTGTATTTGGTTTGTGAGAACTTTATTGCGAATTTTTGTATCGAAATTCATAGGTGAAATTGGTCTAAAGTTCTCTTTCTTTGTTGGGTCTTTGTGTGGTTTAGGTATAAGTGTAATTGTGGCTTCATAAAACACATTTTGGGTAGTGTTCCTTCTGTTTCTATTTTGTGGAATAGTGTGAAGAGTATTAGTATTGGGTCTTCTTTGAAGTTTTGATAGAACTCTGCACTAAACCCATCTGGTTCTGGGCTTTTTTTATTTTTATTTTTATTTATTTAATTTTGGGGGGGCGAGGATTGGGAGACTTTTACTGACTGCTTCTATGCTTCTATTTCTTTAAGGGTTATGGGTCTGTTTAAATGGTTTGTCTGATCCTGATTTAACTTTGGTACCTGGTATCTGTCTAGAAAATTGTCTATTATATCTTGATTTTCCAGTTTTGTTGAGTATATACATTTGTAGTCTGATTTGAATTTTTTTTTTTAATTTCCTCAGATTCTGTTTTTATGTCTCCCTTTTTCTTTCTGATTTTGTTAATTTGGGTACTGAGCATGTGTTGTCTGGTTAGTCTGGTATAGGGTTTATCTATTTTGTTGATTTTTTCAAAGAACCAACTCCTTATTTTGTTGATTTTTTTTTTTTTTTGATAGTTCTTTTTGTTTCAGAGTGTCTGGGAGTTGGGCTCCCTTTGGGAGTTGTAAGAGTAGGTGCAGAGTCAGCACCCTAGGTCTCCTCTGGGCACAGGTTCAGTCCAGAAGGAACTCAGGCCAATGGCTGGGCAGGGGTTTCTGCATTCCTGGATCCTGGGGACCCAGTTATGCAGGATGCTGGGGCAGATGTTGTGGCCTCTCCTGTAATCCTGAGCATTTCAGAGCCTTTGGGAGTTGAGCTTCCTCTGTTATGGGACTGGGTGAGGAGCCAGCAGCCAAGGTCTGCTCAGGGCACAGGGTCAGACTGCAAGGGGAGTGCTAGATTCTCATAAGGGAATAATGCCTGTGTACATCTTCCTCTTCCTGCAGGGAAGGTCACAACCTTCTTTCAGTGAATTCCAGTTCTCTCACAGCTGTTTACCAGTACATGTTCCATTCTGTTGCCCTGAAAGGAAAATTCAGATCTTACTCAAAATCTTACCACTCCACTGTCATTTGTGTCCGTCACAAACTGTGACAGCCTTCACCTGTATTCTCTGTCCTGTCAGTGTTTAGTCCTGGTATGAATGCAATGTTCTTAGACTGAGTTACCTTTTCTCCCATTGGCCTACTGCTGTATACACCTTTTCTAGGTGAACCCTAGTTATCGTTGGATTTCACCTTTTCTCCAAGAGTAGCCTAAGTTCTTGTCTTACCTACTTTATAATTGTCAATTTTTAAAAATATTTTCCTTGTGATACACAGTCTGTAGAATCTGAAGTGACTGTGAATGTGGAGTTGGTTCTTTCTCAGATGAGCATGAATAAAGTGTTCTCTGAGTAGTTGAGAACAATCTGTTCTCCGTCCTATATATTTCTTATAGACGTTTAATACTTGGAAGATAATATAATATTGCATGTACTATTTACTGTTTTATTTCATTCACTTTACATGATGTTCTCACAGTTGAATAGACAAATAGGCCAAATGGTCAACTGAAGGGGGAAAATAATTACAAAACATAAGAACATGAACTTAGAAACATATCTATATCTATATACACCTATATGTAGAGATATATACACGATAAATGTATTATATGTGGTGTGTATGGCTACTTATGACTGGCTAAAGCCATAGTATAGGGATGTAATTGTTTATCCATTAAGCAGTTTGCAGATATCTAAAGTCTTACTGATTTTTGCCTGTCATGACTTATAGTTCTGTAAACTATACAAGTATTGTGTGGGTGCAAGGTTTTCAAAGCCTGAGTATCTAGAAATAGGATTGCTGGTTCATGTGGTAACAGTGTTTAAGTTTGTGGGAGCCACTAATGGCTTTCCATAATGGTTGTGCCGTGAGCTGGACGTGGTGGCGCAGGCCTTTAATCCCAGCACTCGGGAGGCGGAGGAAGGTGGATTTCTGAGTTCGAGGCCAGCCTGGTCTACAAAGTGAGTTCCAGGATAGCCAGGGCTACACAGAGAAACCGTGTCTCGAAAAACCAAAAAAAAAAAAAATTAAATAAATAAAAATAAAATAAAAAGGTTGTGCCACGTGTGTTATCCCTTCTAGTGGTACCCTCACTTGACATGGTCTTTCAAAGTTATAGCCGGTCTAGTGGGTTTAAGTAGCTAGCGTGTCTCTCATTGAAGTTTGGAGTAGACTTCCCTGAAGATTATTGCATTTCACTTTCTCATTGTCTGTTTTTATATTTTTAACAGAAAATTATTATTCAGACCTTTTGCCAACTTTTAATTTTAGTTATATTTTTATTTTAAAAAGTTTTGAGTTTCTATATAAACTCATATAGATATTTATAATATATTTATCATGTATATATCTCAATATAGGTATATATAGATATAGATGTGTTTCTAAGTACATAAATGTTCATGTTCTTATGTTCTGTAATTATTTTTTCCCCTTCAGTTGACCATTTGACCTATTTGTCTATCCAACTTGTCAAGCGTCAGTATTCACAGTACTTTTCAAAAGCTTTATTTTTGTTAATTAGTTAATTAGTGCTCTTCTTTCCACCACAGGTTTCAGCCTCTCATTCTCCCTAGTCCCCTCCCCTAATAACATTAATCTTGAATTTGTACTCTGTCTTTTCTTGTAACCAGCGTAGGGGTTGATTTTATTTCCCTGTTTCTATAACGTTTTATTTAAGTGTTCTGGTTTTTACTTTCTTCCTTTCTGATCTTTTGTGCTTTTGTACTTTTGGAAATGTTATGTTTTTTTTTTCTTCAAATGTAGATGCTTACAAATAAGAATTTATCTCCAACTCCCAGTTCCTTTGTGCTGATAATCTTAGTGGGGTATGCCTTTTTTTGCAAGGCTTATAGTGTCTTCCTTACCAGTGTTTTCTGTATTGTTCACATCAATTTTGATGTTTTCTTTCATGTTTTATTATCTCACTGTATTCTAAACTTGCTCTTACTTTCTTCTTTGATCCACTGCTTATTTATGAGAATCTTCTTTAATTAATGCATATTAATTGATTTCATTTTAGTGATTTGTGTATGTGTGTGTGTGTGTGTGTGTGTGTGTGTGTGTGCTTAGTCCATTTAGTGTTGTTCGTGTGTGTGTGTGTGCTTAGTCCATTTAGTGTTGTTCATATATATATACACACACACATATGTGTGTGCGCGTGTGTGTGCGCGTGTTCAGGGCTGATCCCTCAAGGATCAGAAGAGTGTGTTGGGGGCCTGGACTGAGAGTTGCAGGCAGTTCGGTGCTGGAAATCAGGCCCCAATCCTGTCCTGTCAAAAGAGTTAAGTGGTGCTGACTCCAGTGCTCAGCCATCTCTCCAGATCCTAATTTCAAAGACTTATGAATTTATCGTACAGCTTTTGTGATGGCACTCTGGCTTGCTTCCTTCACTTACTAACTTGTGGACAGTCTTGGAGTCTATGCTGTGCATTGGACATTGTTTTGATTATGTGGGGCATATTTTTGAAGTAGGAGTATTTAAGCTACTTACTTTTTAAAAAATTATTTTATTAGATATTTTCTTCATTCACATTTCAAATGCTATCCTGAATGTCCCCTATACCCTCTCCCCACCCTGCTCCCCTGCCCACTCATTCCCACTTCTTGGCCCTGGCTTTCCCCTGTATGGGGCATATAAACTTTGTAAGACCAAGGGGCCCCTCTTCCCAGTGATGGCTGACTAGGCCATCTTCTGCTACATATGCAGCTAGAGACACGAGCTCTGGGGGTACTGGTTAGTTCATATTGTTGTTTCACCTATAGGGTTGCAGACCCCTTCAGCTCCTTGGGTAATTTCTCTAGCTCCTCCATTGGGGTCTCTGTGTTCCATCCTATAGATGACTGTGGACATCCACTTCTATATTTGCCAGGT
>NC_034604.1:77163173-77195768 GCF_900095145.1 Mus pahari | reverse complement strand
AACTCAAGAAGAAGGAAGACCAACACGTGGATAAGCTACTTTATTGTTTGAATTTCTATATCTTTACCTAATTCTTTCAGTTTTTGCTTTTCTTTATATGTGTACAAGTAGTTTTTTTTTTTATTTGTCTGTTTCCCATTCTAGGTCTACTTATTCATAATTGAAATACTCTTTTATTTGCTTCAGTAATTGTTTTTTGCCTTAGTAACCTGTTTTGTGTTATATTCATATATGCACATTACCTTTCTTTTGGTTACTGATTGCATGATACTTTCCATCATTATTTGAGTCATTGGACAGTAGTGTTTAATGCCTCTTAATAGTATAGGGTTATAAATGGGTGTTTGTACATTAGGAGTTTTGGTGCTGTGATAAATACTGTAACCAAAATGCAACTTCTGGAGCAGAGGATTATTTCAGCTACAGTTCCAAATCATGGTCCTTCACTGAAGGAGCTCAGGATGGGAACTCAGGCAGGAGCTGATGCAGAGGTTAGGTGAAGTAGTGCTTACTGGCTTGCTCCTCATGCCTTGTTCAGCCTA
Organism: Mus pahari; assembly: GCF_900095145.1. NCBI lineage: Eukaryota > Metazoa > Chordata > Mammalia > Rodentia > Muridae > Mus > Mus pahari. The sequence goes on along the minus strand of NC_034604.1, from coordinate 77,195,226 downwards.
CTTTCTCACAGCAACCAGATCGGCCAGCCCAGAAGTGGCACTTCCCATACTGAACGGGGCCTTCCCACATTAATCATCAATCAAAGCAGTGTGTACCATAGGCTTGCCCACAGGACCTGTGTAATGAGGGCTTGCTCTCATTTGAGAATGCCAGTCCTCATGCTCATAAGGTAAACGCTTTCCCAGCCCTTGGAATGTTTTTATTTTAAAATACATTCTCTCTGCATTTTGATTGGAGTGTTTAAGGCCATCTCTTTACTTTTGACTATGCACATGTTGGATCCATACTGCTTGCACTTGCATGTCGGGTGACTGTCTTTCTTTATGTCCTAATGCCTCTCTTGTTTCTCTTGTTTCACCATATTCTATTTTATTTTGTATGTTATGTTGGCATTTTCTTATTTATCTTTTTAATTTGATTTGTAGTTATATATGTAGGGGTATATAATATATATTTATAATTTATATATGCATGTAAATTTTATGTATTTAAATTTTCTTAATTTTTACCCTGGGGATGACAGTAAACATTGTAACTTATGTTATTACAGTTTGTTGAATACCAAATTAATTTCAACTCTGCAAAGCTTTGCTTCTGTGTAGCTTCATTTTTCCTTCCTCTGTTTTATTACTATGATTCAGAGTTTTTTTATACATTTTATGTCTTGTAATTGTTGCTCTAAGTCGGTATCTTTCCACCCAGCAAGAAATTAAAGGTAGAAGTAAAAGATAGTTTTATATTTTTTGGTCATTTATCCAGGTAATCACTATTAGTAGTGTCTTCCATTTCTTCATGTGCAGATGAATCTCTGGTTGTTTCCTTTCTGTCTCAACCTAAGGATTGTCTTTACTGTTTCTCGGTGGGCTGACTTGCTGACTATGAATTCGTTGAGTTTTATTCATCCAATTGTCGTGATATCTTCTTGTGTCTGCATTTATACTCTTTAGTTTATATTTATTCATCTAATTCCTCTGTGTGTGTGTGTGTGTGTGTGTGTGTGTGTGTGTGTGTGTGTGTGTGTGTATTTAGTATTTTGAACATGTTGTCTTTCTGTCTTGAATAGTTTTGAGGCTAAATCACCCACATGCCTACTAATCTAATATAGGGCAGGTGTTCTGTTACTGTTCTGAAGGTTCCTTTCTGCTGTTTGCCATTGGGAGGAAGGTCGATTGTGTTGTCTTTGTTGATGTTTTCCATGTTCAGTAAGTTTCATGAATATCGTACGTGGTTTTTACCTGATGTCATGTTTCCCCTCAGCCTTCCTTATGTTTTTTCATCCTACTCATGAGGACTGTCATTTGATGCTTGTTAATGCTCGTTTCTTTTTGGTGGCTTATACCCTGTCCCTCTTCTTCTTTTGAACTTTTTTTTTTATTCTGGTTTTCCTTTCTTTCCTTTCCTTTCCTTTCCTTTCCTTTCCTTTCCTTTCCTTTCCTTTCCTTTCCTTTCCTTTCCTTTCCTTTCCTTTCCTTTCCTTTCCTTTATTTATTTTTTTTTTTTTGCTAGAGTAAAAATGTTTGTTTACTGATATTTCAATCCCCTTTATTTTCTTTTGTTGTGGTTGTTCATTTCTTCTTTTGATATTGTTCCATTTCACATTTAGTTTTTCTTCTTGTCTGTTACAGTAATGTCATATTTGGGTCTTTGACAGTTAAAACCCCTTTGCTGACAGTCTCAACCTCTTTGCTCACTAGTCCCCTCTTTGGTTCTTCCCTATGACCGTCCATGCTGCGCTAGTTGAGCTGATGCTTTTCCTGGAGCAGTTACTCAGTTAGGTTTCTACTGGGATCGCTTGCACAATTCTCCTGGTTTTGTTCTAACCAGAAGTGTTTGATTGCTCCTATCCCACATACCTGAGAGGACTCTCAGTTGTTTTTCTCTCTTTTTTCTCCTATTCTTAGATGCTCCAGAGAATCCTATTCTAGATTTCCTTTGAATTTTTAGTGCTGTTCACAATGTTCAGTGACTTTGTATGTTTTTACGTTCCTCAGTGGTGAAGGTTTCTGGATGTCTTCTGTTCATCATAGAATATATAGCTTCCTGTTTCTTGTTGAATCTAAGGATTCTGTATATATTTTAGAAATATTTTACCACATACAAGATTTCCAAGATTTTCTCTCAGTTTTTGATTTTTGTCTCCAGAAGAGGAGAATGTTGACATTTTGGTACAATGAGATATATAAATCTACTTTTTAATAAAACTTTGCTTTTTATATGATGTGCTAGGCCTGTCATACATTTTGTGTTTTATCTGTTTTCTGTCTCTCAGTCATCTTTCTTTCCTCCCTTTATCTTGTTCTTTCTGTCTTTCTATATGGACTTTAATGAGAATGTGTGAGTGGATCTTGCATGTGTATTGCATGTGTAGGACTGTGTGCTTGTCCATGTGCATCTGCAGCTGTCATAGGAGGATGTCAGGTCTCCTCCTTGAAACATACTTTGACTGATCTGTCAACTAGCCCACCACAGCCATCCTCTGCTCTGTCGCTGACCTCACTTGGTTCGCGTGCACAGATCACAAGCTTTGGCTTGTGTAAATGTGGGCTTGGAGATAGGAACTGAGACCTTCATTTGACTTGACAACTTTGCTTCCACACTGTGTCTGTGCAGCCCTGTGTGTGGCTGATTCCTGTACTTGTCAGGTAGAAGATGAAAGCTGCTGTTTCTTGTGCTCTTTCCTTAGCTTCTGTAAATCTTTTGTCATTCTTTTTTTTTTTTTTTTTTTTTTTTTCTTCTTTCTTTTTTTCTTTCTTTCTTTCGGTTTTTCGAGGCAGGGTTTCTCTGTGTAGCCCAGGTTGTTCTGGAACTTACTCTGTAGACCAGGCTGGCCTTGAACTCAGAAATCAGAAATCCACCTGCCTCTGCCTCCCAAGTGCTGGGATTAAAGGTGAGCGCCGTGAGCAAACTTTTTAGAAGAAATTCTCTTTGAACTTTTTATGGTGGTGCCAGTTCCTGAATGGAACCTCCTGGTCTGAGCTATGAGTCTGAGTGTCTCACAGATCCTTAGACTACTGCACAAGGGTTAGGCGCTCACTGCTCCAGGTTGCCTTCTCCTACATCAGATGCTATTCCATTCCTGACTTACACAAAATCTTAGGCAAGAAATTTGAAAACAAATGGCATATAAAGCTGGAAATCTGTTTTTTTGTTGCTGTTGAATTTATTGATTACTGTTTTATTCCTTGACATAAACACCCTTGTATGTTTTAGCACCTGTAGATTTAATCAATAAAAACAATACCAGAATTACATGCTTCAGTGGGAAGAGAGCCTGAATTTATTAATAGCAATCATTTATTGAGAGTTACTTCATTTCTTAAAATACTTCATATTTAAGCATTTCTCTTAGGTTGTTAACTGTTTATAGATATTTTCTTCCAACATTTCTCTATTTAATTCAAGATGCTTCACTTTTCTTTTCTTTTCCATCTTTTGATTCTTTATGTAAACCAAGCTACTTTGAAACTTCTCGTTTCTCTGCCTTAGCCACCATCATAGATCGCATCACAGGGTATGCCGCCAGACCCAGCTCAGCACCTTAAAATGAAGGGAAAATGAAGGGGTGCTTATTAGAATTGTTCTTTATAATAATCCTTGTTATAAATACTTATTATACTATTCGAGAGATACACTGTTCTTGCAGTAAAATTTTAATTTTCATCATTGTTCATTTTTACATCATTGCATAGGTCTTTTAGATAAGGTTTCCATAGTTTAGAAAAGTGAAATTGAGGTTTACAGACTCTATTTAATTAGCTCATAGTCAGTCTCTCTCTCTCTCTCTCTCTCTCTCCCTCCCTCCCTCCCTCCCTCCCTCCCTCTGTGTCTGTGTGTCTCTGTGTGTGTGTCTCTGTGTCTCTGTGTGTGTGTGTGCACACGCATGTATATACCCTCACATATCCCTAGTGTCTGGGCCATAGGGTCTTTATGATCCCCATTATCTTTGTACAGTTGCTACTCTGGAGACCTGGCAATAGTTTATGTGTCATCTCCATCATAAACTTAGGGAGCAGAGCATAATTTTGGGTGAAGCAGGGTAAGCCCCAGCCGCCTGTCATTCCAGGCTTTGATTTAAATGCTTTCCTATGACATGCTCTCTCCTTAGGAGAACCAGAAACATTTCTTCATGGTATATTTATGGTTGATTTCTCATAGAGTATAGCAAATATGTGCACGTATATTGAATTCCCACGTACCATATTAGCAGTCTCTAGAGTCTCTGACCTATACCCCAACCAACTCTTCCTTTGTAGAATTGTTAGAGCTACTTAACATGTACATGGCACATATTTTTTCATGAATAAAATACATTGTCAGATTTTAGTTAGCTGGTATACATAAAACACCAACAAATATCATTTCATCCCCCTCTCTTTAAATATAAATACAAACAAAACCCTCAACACGATACCATAATATGGATTCCTTTCAGTATATTTTAGGATGATGTTAGTGTTTGAAAGTCTTCAGTACTTTGCTATGAGTAAGATACAGCAGTATTTACAGTCTTGAGAATGGTAATAGCTACATTTTCATGTTAGCTCTGGTTAAGTTTAAGTGGAATTAACTGTTAAGAACAATTCCTTCTTTTTGAATGCTCCTTCCTCTTTTTATCTTTGGGTATTATAGGATACTGTGTTTATTTTAGATGTTTGTATTATAGTATCTTATATCCCTTGAAAAATATTTTGAATACTGTATCTAACATTCATATCTAAAGAATCACCCAACACTTTCTGTAAAGAGAACATTTTTTGAGAAGTATGAAATATAATCTTTTTGTTTCTTCATGAGATTTTCAGAAAGTAAAATAACATTTATATTCATGGACTAGTATAGTTATCCAGGAAAATTTAAAAATTTTAATACATAAATATAATTTTCTACTAAATAAAATTGTGTGCTATTGATAGTTTTCCTGAGGCATAGTCTCATAATATCTCAAGGTAGCAATGACCTCATGTGAAGCTGAGATGTGCTTGAATGGCTGATCCTTCTTCTTCCACTCAAATGGTCGACGATTGGCATATACCACTGTACTTGGCTTATAAGTGCCCTATTTAAAACCCAAAACTTTATGCATAGTAGACAAGTTTTTGTCTAAATGAGCTACATCCTTACTTTCTGTAAATTGTGAGTGTCTATTTCAGATGTGGTGGGCAGTGGGAGTTGATGTGATAATTATAGCCAAACTGATGATAGAACCCCATTAGTATGTTAGGAGATAGATAGAAACAACGAAAGACATAGTTGTTCTAACTCAGATGTTATTTTGTTAAAGTGTTTGAAAAATAGATTTTATTCATTCTTTTTTTTTTTTTTTTTTTTTGAGACAGGGTTTCTCTGTATAGCCCTGGCTGTCCTGGAACTCATTTTGTAGACCAGGATGGCCTCGAACTCAGAAATCTGCCTGCCTCTGCCTCCCAAGTGCTGGGATTAAAGGCGTGCTCCACCATACCCAGCTTATTCATTCTTTAACATTCCTTTTAACTTCAGAATATGAATTCAACAAACCTCATGTAGTTGTGTATCTTTTTGTCCTTTATTTGAAAGGTAAAATATTGATAGATAAAAATCTGCAGTTTATCAATGGAAAATTCCAATTTTGTTCATTTAACATGCATGTCAGCAAATCAAACTATGATGGCATATTCTTTCAGGAGTCTGTGCTTACACAACTTTCTGGAGGTTGTGTGCTCTCATACATATTCATGATGATACAGGCTGTCTTTGCTTTTTACTGCTGTGCTAAACATCATGACCAAAAGCAACTTGGGACCGAAAGGGCTTATTTCTTCTGAGCCCTTTCAGTGAATCAGAAATAGAAGTCAGCACAGGAACTCATGGGCAGGTTCTGGAGGCAGGACCTGAAACAGAGACCATGAAGAAATGATGCTTATTGGCTTGTTCTCCACAACTTGCTCAGCTTGCTTTTTGTATGGCCCATGACCACCTACTTGAGATGGCATCAATCACGGAGGGCTTGGCCATTCCACATCAATCATTAATTAAGGAAATGTCCTATAGACTTGCCTACTGGCCAATTTGGAGGAGTTATGGGTCCCTCTTCCCAGATGACTCTACCTAATGTCGTGTCAAGTTGACAAGAAATAACCAGCACAGAGAATATGGCCGTGTGTGTGTGTGTGTGTGTGTGTGTGTGTGTGTGTGTGTGTGTGTTCTGTTTTTAATATAGCACACTTTCTTAGTCCCAAAATTAAAAACTAATTTTTTTATATCATTGTCTAGGTTTTTCCTTCTTAGTTTGTTCATTTTGAGAAGGAATTTCTGTACTGCAGGACTGTGTGTTTGAACTTGTCTCTCCCCGTGTCTTACTTTGCAGTGGATTGTCCTCTTTCACTGGCAGGGTTGTTGAGCTCTGTAGAAAGGTCACTAGACACCAATCCTACTTTTGCATTTTCCGCTTCTTTGCTACATTTTCTTTAAAGTGTGGGACTTATCTTTCTCCAGCTTCAGTTCTCTCTCCTGTCAGGATGCGTGGGCAATACCCATGTTGTATTGTGATGGAGTTTTAGAATTCTGTTGAGGAAAGAAAATGATCTGGAAACTACAAACATATTATGTTTGCTTTTATTAAACAATTTCTTTACTTATTTTAGAAAATTATAGAGACAATGATAAAATCTGCCAGAGTTAATTTAGTTTGTTTGTTTTATTCAATATATATTTTTACTTATGTGTATTTTGGAATGCAACATATTCAAGAATTGCAGATAATTACATTATGCTCTTTGATACTTTTGTCATTTTAAAATAGTCAATTTTAAATTGTATTTAATATGAAGTATTCTCTCATCATGCAGTGCATTTGAATGTCTGCACTAACTTCACCCCTTGGTGGCATGCAGCTTTTCTTCAGTCATTTCTGACTCACTTAGGAGGACATCTCCAGAGAAGAAGACCTGGTCCCACATCCTGATGGAGGACAGCCATCTCCTGAGCTGAGCTAGGTTCTCTAGAGAAACATTTGGGAGGTCATGCCCTGAGGGCTGGAGCAAACATGGTTATGTGCTGTTGGGATACAGAATGACTTTCCAGGATGAGAAACCAGAAATCATGGTCCTTGGCTCAACCAGCGGTTAGCATGTAGAAGAATGCGAATTGATCCATTCTTATCTCCTTAGGTGTAATAGTTTGAAATAGTTCACTACTGTAGGAAGAGAAAGATAAGTTCTCAGTGGGAACAGTGTTAGAAATAATGGTTCAGGAGCATTAGGATGAAATTAATACATTGGAACTGTGGCACAACACTGACTTAGCTGTTCTGTAAGATGCTCAGTGAGAAATGCCCCATGACTGATGTTCTTATGTGTCATCACCTAGACAAGCCATGGGGAGAGCTACATTTTTTAGACTCCCTTGTAAAGAGATTGTGCTTAAAGCTCAGGAAGTGAACTTTATTTATATGAGAAGGTAAAAATGTATAAATAAGATTCTCATAGAGGATAAAAGGTAAGCACAAGATAGTTCAGTAGTGTTCATTAGGAAGTAATCAGAAGTAGGTGAGAAGTGTAGCCTTGTCAGCCAAGTCATTAGCTTCTCGTCAGTACTGACTTGAGAGATGGCTCGGGGTAAAGAGCACTGGATGCACTGGTCAAGGACCTGAGTTTGGTTCCCAGCCCACATGGTGGGTAATAACTGTCTCTTAATTCCAGCACCAGCGGTCCACACCCTCTTCTAACATCTGTGGCTCTGAATGCATGTGGTGTACTTACATAGGTGTAAGCAAAACATTCATACACAAAACATGAAGTAAAACCATATCTGTCTGTCAGTCTATCATATATCTATCTGTATTTTTGCATAGATAGCAGAAGCAAATAGTGCACTTACACTTAGCTAAACTTTTTTGTACTGTAGAAGAAACAGGTTTCTGCAGGAATGTGTTCTGTGTTTGCATACTTTTCTTAGGTGCAAATGTCTTTCTTTACTGTTTTCCACTTCTCATGGACTACTGTGATACTTCTCTCTGGGGCCAGGCTCTATATCTTCCACCGTATGACTTCTGTCTGATCTCTCTTTTGGTATCCTATGTTTTGGTTCACCTTTTTCCCCCCTCTCTACTTCTGTAAGTTTCCTTGTCATTACAATACAAATTTAAATTTGTTAATTGAATCTGCAGCCTTACTTCTATGCTATACAACAGACATAACCACTGGTGTTTGAGTGATGGTTGTGGCCACTCCTAGTAGTTGTAGTTCCCTTGATGTGTAGCAGCCATTAGTAGATATGAACACTGAGTACAATGAAATACTTGTAATTTATCCCTTAAGCAAGCACACTATTAAAAATGGAAAATAACATAAAGTTAGAAAAAAAAATTAAGTTAGTATAAAATACTTATAACTTAAGGTTATTTTCAAGATGCTTATACCTGTATGATAAATAAAGACATATTCTGCAATATAGAAAAAAAAACCCTATATTTACAAGTGATATGTAACTCCAAAGTCAAATAATATCATGTTAAATATATTTCTCAATATTTTTAATTAACATGAGAAAATGGATTATAATTAGTGTTTTAAAGAACCATTATTTGACGTTTTGTTTATGCTTTTATTTTTAGCCACATGGGGCTTATTATGGGAATAAATTGGTCTGCTTTGTGTTACATATTGTGGGATTATTTAATGGTGAGAACTATACTGCTCAGTTTGCACTAATTTTGTCTTCACAATTTGTTGATTTTTATTGAGCAGTGCTTTTGGTCAGAGCAAATGTCTCAGATTCTAAGCTGTCAGAGAATTTTTAGTGTTTGCTAAGTCCTGTGTGTTCTTACATACCAGTTATTGCTGGCCCTGGGCTGTCTGCACTTCTTCTCTGATGCATTGTCACAGCCTGGCTTTTGTCCATTTGGATTCCTTCTTATCTATCCAGATTAGAAGTGTGCTCTCTGTACAGGGGCATAACTGTGGCTGTGTTTACCTCTCTTCTTGAATCGAGAATCACTGTTAATTTGTTCCTTGTTTATCCTATAGCAGTTACTCTTATAATACATGTTTAGTACTCACTATGTAGTAGCTATTTTTTTTTTAAAATCTCACTTACATAAAGTAATCTTGGGATTTTATTCCAACTTTGCTGAGTCATAAAAAGTTTGTGTTCTCCAGATTCTCCTGTTAATGTCTAATCTCCAAATCAAGAAGAGTATAAGAACCTGAGTATGTGCAGCTCATAGCATCCCCTTGACCAGTGTCATTTAAGAGCACCCATAGCAAGCCCATCCGCCATCTTCTCATGTAAAGACATAGGAAAGGCCTCAGCTCCAAGGAACACCTAGCTTAATATCTAGCCTTCAATTGCTTTGATTTTGGGGCTTTTCAGATTCACACACTATAAGGAGTATAGTTTCATAGATCTTACTAAGATACCCATTTTCTAAATCATGTTCTGATGGAAGACTGTAGATCTGAGCACACATGATAAAACAGTAACACTGGGTGGCCCACCAGCATGTGCATGTTAATGTGACCAACCTTTTCCTCTTCACATGAGTTAAAGACAGCATCCTTTTCTCCTTGCTGTTTCATGGCGTTAGGGTGCCCTATGTTTGTTCATCTCACCTTTACGGGGTGTCTTAATTGAACTTTTTATTGCTGTGAAGAACCACCCTGGCCATGCCAACTCTCATAAAGGGAATCATTTAAGTGGGTTTGACTTTGAGTTCAGAGGTTTAGCCCATTATTGTCATGGTGGAAGCATAGCACTGTGTAGGTGCTTCTAAAGTACTGATTTCAACAGTGTTTTTGCTACTGTTTAGCTAATACAGTTTATACTATTTTGTATCCTTTATGTTTTTAGAACTCTCTAGAAAGGAGTTCTACCTGATACAACTTTTAAGTTTTCTCTCTGTTTAATAGATGTGTATAAGCTGGTTGTAGCCTAGTGCTAGTGAGGTTGCTTAGTTTCCAGTCACTGCCAGAGCAGGACAAGTGGCAAGTTCACTAGATTTTTTTATTCAAAGCTGCATTGTCTTCAGAGTAAACATAAGGATGCAGTATATAGAGTGTGTACATTTGGGTTTCTATTACACATATCACATGTGAGCTAGATGCAGAATGTTCACATCATCCTGCTCTGTAGCTTAGAGTGTAAAGTGGCTGTGCTCGTCCGATCGTGACGTGCTACATTCTGCAGTCTCTAACTCTTTACTGTTTTACTAGTCCTAAGGTGTTTTTCTGTCATGCTTTCGTTTCTACTGCAATCAACGTGGTATGTGTTAATAAGCTTACAAGGAATCTTTGGGTTCTTTGCCTGGTTCTGAAAGGGTGGGCAGTGTCACAGTATCTGGATATTAGGTGCAAGTTGTTTTTAATTTGATGTTTGGCAAGCTTTGTAATAAAATTTTGGTTGGAAACAAAAAGTTGAAAAAAAAAAAGAAGCTGAGAGTTCTACATCTGAATCCATAAGCGTCAGGAAATAAACTGCTTCAAGTCTCTGAGAACTCAAAGCCTGTCCCCACAGTGACACAATTCCTTCAGTAAGGCTACACTTCCTCCAACAAGGCCACATCCACTCTAACAAGGCCGCATCTCCTAATAGTACCACTCACTATGAGCCAGCCATTCACACAGGAGTCTATGGGACCATTCCTATGAGAAGAGTTGGGTATGTGAATTGTTCTGTAGAGGAGTGGTTGTCACATACGAATATTGTTTGAGGTAGCTTATTGGTGACATTTCTAAGCTCTGTCATGTGTGAGCTAAACTTTATTTCAGCATTTGTTCACTGCACTATCACCAAGATGAATGTAGGTATTTTGGAGTTGAAGTTCTTTATCTGACTATGTGTCTTTCTAGGAAAAACCAAATCCTCGGCTAGACTGTGTTGGATGAGGACCATGCCATTGTCAGGTTCAGACTTGCACTGCCACCCTGCCTCTTAGGACCTGTGCCAGGATGCTCATGACTTTCCCTTTCTCACAGCCCTCCTGTAGAAGACGCCATTTGCTTCAGGCCATTAGGAACTGGAGATGGCACAAAGCATCATCAACTTCACCCTGTACTAAATGGCAGAGCCAGGATTGGCCTTCCCTCAATGAGCCAACAGTTTTCTGGCTAGTATAATCGCAGGGGTTCACGTTAACCTGAAGTTGTTTCACACATTTTTATGGTTTGTAGGCACTTTCTTACATTAAGGCATTAGCTAGTCTCATGGCCTGTTGTCTTTTTGGTGACCTTTTACTTTAGTAGAGATTTAAAATGTTAATAACTTGATTTTTGGATCACCCATCTGGTTACTGAGTATGACTTGTCCTCTCTGCATCTGTGTGGGAACTATAGGATCCCTGGATAGATGAGTGCTGGTGTCTCAGTAGGATATCAGTGTGGTGCGTAGCAAATATCAGCGTGCCACATTTCGTTTGTCACATGCTGTGTTTGAGCTAACATGAGCAGATACTTCATAACTTGTCTTTTTGTCGAGTGTGGCTTATGGTAACTTCTTCTCCAAAATTGTCTATACCCTGCAGAAGCCTCTCCTCAAATTTGAACTTGTTATTTAGGTACTGCTCAGCCCTGTTAACACGTACATAGGAGAAATCGTAACAGTTTTGTAAATGGGGGAGTTGAGAGTGATAATTGCACAGAGAAAGAAGGATAGAAGTGAAGGCAGCCAGCCCTCAGGGGCATGTGCAGTCTCTGCAGCTCATCAGCGGCCCAGGTTTAGATCTGGTTCCTGTCACCAGCATTTCAGCACCCTGCCCTACACACGGGTGTGAGCGAGTAAGGTACTGTTGCTTCTCACATCCCTCTGTGCTTCCGATGCTGGATTTACCTTGATAAGGCAGATTACCATCCATGACTGTGAAATGGAGTGAATGTTACACACAGGACTGAAAGAGATGCTTTGATAATCTCTAGTTTAGAAAAGCTATTTTGAAACAAAGACATGATTGCAGTTTCTTGGGACAAGCAGTACAGAACCATTTGTAGTTAAGATACAGGTGGGACATAACCCCACCCTTGAGAAACAAATTGAGTCATAAACAGGATTGAACCTAGTTTGTCTTTACTATAAGATGACTATTAAACCCAAGATGGAGGCAGGCTGGTTTGATGATGATGTGTAAATCAGTTAAAATCAGGAAATCAAATTATTAAAATTGTTATTTTTGTTTATTTAGTCTGTGGCAAGCATGTGCCAACACACACATTATGTTAAAGTATTAAGTCAATAATCATTTAATACAGTTAGTAGAGCATTTCTCTATCAGTTGTTTTCTCTTTGGTCAGCTGGGTATTTTTCACACTCACAGTTATATCAAAAGCATCACACTAGTCATATTTTAAAGAGCCAAATGTAAAGAATTGGCATTTAGGTTAAATTGGATGAGTAAATATTTTGCAACATAACATAAACTCATGTTCTAGACTGCACAAATTTTCCATTTTCTCCAACATTCCCCAGGAGTGACAGACTGCCTCTTGAGCTTTTAACAGTAGGGTCCCTTTACAGACTTGGAATGTGTGGGTTGTGCCTGTTGTGGATATTCTCCTGTGTATTGGAACATTTTTGCTTGATTTTTATTTTAAACGTTCTCATTCTGATTAATAAATGGTTCTCTATTAAAAAACTGCGCTCTGGTTTCTGAGTTCAAATCTCTTAAATTGTACTTGGTCACATGAACAAGCTGTGCTTTGCAGCTTCGGGTTTTTAACCTTTGCTCTGTGCCATTAGCTTCATGTTTTTTTAATTATTGGAAAATGGAGGACAGTAGGAAAGTTATGACTTAAATGGACTGTTGTTATTGCTGTATTCTTTTTTTGGGAAATGAAAAATGTTATTTATTCTTTCCAAATCAAGCAGAAACAAATATAGGACATCTTATGCTGTTGTTTTTTCGCTCACCACTTAATATTATCACAGTTTGATTCTTTAAATGTGATTATTATCTTTCTATGATAATGATTGATGATGCGACCAGCCATTCCTGGTCGTAAAGCATCTCTCGTCATAGTTGTTATTGCCTACTATGTAAAACAGAGTGAGTGGTGTTTTCAGTGTATGCAAGTTTATTTGAATAATGAAGTAAAAATTATTTAAAAATGCAAATATATTTTTCCCAGCACACTTTCCCAGTAGTATATGAAAATAAACAAATAAGTGATATTTTCCAAATCAAGATTGTGTGATTCTAGAGACTCTTTGGCTTTGGCTTTTAGTTGCAAATCTCTTCTGAGAGACTGCATTGCTCAAAATTCTTCACATTGCGCATTTGTGCAAACATGTCCAGATGAATTCAGTGTTTAATGTTAAGAGTCTTATAACATGCCAATTTGATTTGTAGCCTTTCATATCATAGAATGCTAATTAAAATCATATTTTTGCATGTGTCATGCCTTTCATGTACATATGCAAATAGATTCTCTTGCCTTTCAGCTATTAGTAATTAACTTTATGAAGGACAGCTGTAATACATAATTAACAAAAATGTTTGCAAGCCCTTTACACTCTTGAGTTACAACAGTAAATGTTTTTTATCCACTTTTCAGATTAGCCATTGTGTCTAATGTTTCCGAATGAAATCTAGTGCCTTTGAGAGTCACATAATTGATGTCGTGCTATGTGCAAGGATGGTAATGTAGTGAGCTGCATGTGTGTTCTCCATTCCATATGTGTGCTTATACATGATGTATGTGTGTGAGTTAAGATAGTGGGTCAGGTGATACTCTTTGTTTCATATAGCACATGCGATTATGTGTGTACATATGCTGTAGATACAGGAAACCTTTATGTCATTTCAAAACAATCTCTTTCAATCACTACCATGTTTTTAAGGAAGCTTCATACAGACATTCATTTTCTTTTTTATAATCCTTGAAATATATAATAAGATGATATTTTCTTGAGCACATTTCATGTTTGAAGTGTGAGATCGGCTATGGGGCAGTATATATTATACCATAGTACTTTTTTCTTTCTTGCCAACAGACAATAGAGACACTGACTAAGGGGCCACAGTCATTATTTTGCTCTTTCAGACACTTTTAGTGTATTCCCAAACCAGAAAAGAAGCCCATCAAATTAGATGCAGTTGTGTCTTTTAGTTTCCAAGTAGGATAGCGCCTTTGATGAAGAGACCGGCACTGTGTAAGAACTGTTGTAATGAGTATGTCCACACTGTGCTGGTGTATGCCTATACCAGGAACAGTCTTACATGCTCGCTACAATTTTCCAGCCAAGTGTCAAAATATAATTCTATAATTAATTTTGTTTCTTTCATTTTTTAGGGTTGCTTTTGTGATGAAGAAACACTTAAATACTCATCTACTAGGCAAGCATGGAGTTGGCACACCAAAAGAAAGGTAATTTTCATTCTTCTGTATTTTGTCTTTCGTATGTGAAATGAATCTTTCATTTATCCATTATTTATCCTTACTTTATTCATTTTCAGTTTTGTTTAATGAAAGAACTTTTCGAATTTGTGTCACTGGTATATCTTGAATTTGTAGCTTCCTTCTAGAACACCACTTATTATGTCAACTTTTCAGAAAAATGCAATGGCATATGGTAGTTTTAAAAATAAAATCTGGAAACACTCAAGGTTTTGTGATGGAAACAAAACCGAATACAATTAAAATTAGAGGGAAATGAACTCTGTAAATACTAAATAAATTCTAAAACAAATGTTTAAACTAAATATTGAGGGGAGAAACAATAAAATGTTGTCTTTAGTGTAACTTTATATTGAAGTTTTAAAATAACATTTTTGAGTTATTACTATAGACTCAAACACTGCTGATATTAAAACAGCTATCTTGTGTCATTCTCCAAATAATAGTATAGTTCCCATGTCAGAAACAATAACACTACAATTATTGTAACTTCAACTGCCAAGATTTCCTTGGTGGTATATAATAATTAACTTAATCATGTAGACTTAATTGTTCTAAGTGAACTGATTGCTAGCAGTGTCAGCTACCACATGAACATGACTACTTCTGACAACTTTAAGCTTTGAAAACGGACTCACTTCCTATGTGGAGGCACGTTCTCAGCTTCCTGAATTGAAACTCTGCTTTCAAACTTCCTCCAAACTCCCAAGAAAATCTTCTAGATTTTTACACTCATCCGGGTGTCATTCATGATGTTTTGCCAATTCTGAAGTCATCTATCAAACAATTCTTAGGACTCAGCTTTTTTAGCAATATCTAAAATATTTACGGGTCTTTCAAAATAAAATTGTTCTCATGTTTTGTTTATTAGTAATTTAACTAGATTATTTTTCTGAACTACTAATTTCCTTAACATTAGAGTATGGTTAGAGACTATTGTTGTGCTCGAATATTAACCATATTGTGTCTGCTCCCTTTTTAGCTAAACTTTAATTTCTCATGTTTTTTGTCATATTTTTTGCTCCAGATATACCCAGTTAACACAGTTTTACATACATGTTCTACTTATGTTCCTCTTGCTTTCACATGAGTTGTCTCAGTTACTCTCAAACTTCTTAAGCAGTACATTAGAACTTCTATTTTATAGCTATATGTTAAAATAAGAATTTGTAAGTGTTCTTATTTTCTCCGTCTCTAATCAAAGTCATACATATAAACTTTTAATCTTTATTTACATATATTTATTTATCATACTGACACCTTCAATAAAAAGATACTTTTAATATAATGTACCATGAGTTTGAAAGTCATGCACTTACTGTTTGGTTTTTCTATTTACATTTCCTGTGATTTATAGGTACTTTCTGTTCCTTTAACTCTGTAGTTAAATAAAGCTACAGCGATGTAGTGGTTTAATGAGAATGGCCTCCATAGTCTCAGATACTTGAATACTTGGCTCCAAGTTAGTAGAACTGTTTGGGAAGGATTAGGAGAATTTCCCTGGTTGGAGGAGGTGCCACTTTGAGACTTCAGAATCAGGCTCTCTTCCCAGTTATGCATCTCTTCGTCTGCCCTCTACTGATATAAATGTGCGTGCGTGTGTGTGTGTGTGTGTGTGTGTGTGTGTGTGTGTGTGTGTGTATGTATGTATCTCCCTGCCTCTTATACCTCCCACTACCTCTCAGTGTTGCCATAGGTTGATGACCAACATTTAAAAAGATTGCCTGCTGCAGAACATTCCAGAAAGATTACATGACTTCCTCTCCTGTGAGACACTGACCTGCTTTTGCACCATAAACTAGCCTTGCCAAGTGTTGTGAAAATGCTGATAGATTATCTGGATGGGTACACTAATATTTTTAGTCATAGCTTCATCTATAGTGGATATTTTTGAATTTTTCTTCCTGTTAAAAATTCTTTGATTCAGATGTTTGTGATGTCAAGTTTTTTTCTTTTGGCATTATTGTGTAGAATGATGAATCATAATTCCTAGAGTTAGGTATAAATGCACTTTTTTATTGTCCACCTGTGGTTGGAGGAGACTAGGATTTATCAATATAATCTATTTTACATTTTTGAAAGCTTCTCCTCTTTGCGTGTGTGGCTTTATAAGCATCACAGAACCGTGGGTTTGATTTACCTTCTCTTTGGGAACAACGTTCATCAATTCCATTAAAGCTTTTCCTCACCTATAATTTCGCAAGCTTGCTATATTTTAATTTTTCCAGGACAGTATAATTGATTTATTTTTCATGTTCAGAATTTGATTCTACTCTCTAATGCCTTGCATATTGCAGAAAAATATATAATAGACATTAGCTAAATAGTCTGTGACAATTAAATTAATAATGCATTTTGTTAGTAAGTATTTAGGTCTTGTGGTTTGAGTGATTTATGCAAAAATGGTGATTTATTAAAAACAAAGTCACGTCTTTCTACTATAAAGTTTGGTGAAGCAAACTTTGTTTGTAAAGTTTGTCAGCATATCTGGCATTTTAAGAAAAAGAATCTAAATTTCACAGTGGTTTTGAGACCTTACAAATACTTTACATGATGATAGCTTTCACTACAGTCAAAGTGTTCTACCTAAATTTTCATCAACTCACCTTACTTTAATGTAACACAGCAATTGTGAGATATTTTACATTTAAATACAAGTAACTGAATGTTGTCACATCTAGCTTGTATTTTTAAGTAATAAACTTCAATTAAGTTGTTAAGTATATTCTAAATAATTTTTGTTTTAAATGAGCATCCGTTACAGATGTGAATGAAAATGTCTTTATAACACCTTGATTTTGCTCATAATAATCTTGACCATCCTTTTATACATTTATAACAATGCTATATTATGTGTGTGTTTTCTATGAATGTCAGGTCTGTGTGACATGGAGTGTTAATGTCTGTGTAGTATAGTGCTTAAAATCAGCCGACTTTGAACAGTGTTGAAGAGGAGCATTCTTTGCTTCAGATTTCCATCTGCTTCTTTGATTCTTTTATATCTCTATACCATTCTGTGTGTGTGTGTGTTTGTGTGTGTGTGTGTGTGTGTGTGAGAGAGAGAGAGAGAGAGAGAGAGAGAGAGAGAGAGAGACCGAGACAGAGAGACAGAGGAAGAGACAGAGAGAGAAAGAGACAGAGAGACAGAGACAGACAGACTGAGAGAGGCAGACAGACAGAGACAGAGACAGAGAGACAGACAGACAGAGACAGACAGTGTGAAAGAGTTAGATACTGAGAGAGTGAGTGAGTGAGTAAGTATGTTGGCTACCATTAGGAAATATGTTTGCTCATAGAACCTTTCCAGAATGCTTATGGCATTACTTTACTAATAAAGGATTTTAGATTAGATAGTATACAATATACCATTCTCGCTAAGTGATTTTGTCAGAGGAAGTGCACCTGTAATTTAATACTGAGTATCAAGATCACAGTCTGTTCCTATTTTAGTGTAGCCATGTTTGGATGATGTTAGCACTGATGTGTCTTGCTTCCTTTTAGGCTTTACTTTACTAGATTTTAACTTAACTGAGTCATGGACAGCTTACTAGTTGGTATCCTCTCTTCCAGCAACCATTAAGTGTCAGTAAGGCCTCAGGGACGGATTGGCTCAGGAGCCCCTCTTCATGCTGGGGTGTTGATGGGTCATCCCCACTGCCTTGACTAATGTGGGAAAGCCCACTCCAACTGTGGGTATCACTTTCAGGTAGCAGCCCAGATGAAAAGGGCATTTCAGCCTGAGGTTTTCTCAGTTTGCATTTCCTAACGCTGCTCTGGTGACCTGTGGGGATGCTGCTGCTGTGGCTGTTGTAGCTGCTGCTGCTCTGGCTGCTGCTGTTGTGGCTGCTGTCATGGTTGCTGAAGCAGCTGCTGCTGTGGCTCTTGCTGTGGCTGCTGTTGTGGTTTTTGTGGCTGCTGCTGTGGCTTTCTGCTGTGTCTGCTGCTGTGGCTGCTGCTGCTATGTCTGCTGCTGTGTCTGTTTCTGTGGCTGCTGCTGTGGTTGCTATGTCTGCTGCTGTTTCTGCTGTGGTTGCTGTGGCTGCTGCTGCTGTGGTTGCTGTGTCTGCTGCTGTTTCTGCTGTGGTTGCTGTGGCTGCTGCTGCTGTGGTTGCTGCTGTGGCTGCTATAGCTCCTGCTGTGGATGCTGTGTCTGCTGCTGCTGCTGTTGCCACTGCGTCTGCCTCATTTCTCATAGTAGAGTCAGCATTTTCAAGCTTTTATTGTGGAATAGGGAATAACAACTCTCCAGTAGCATTCAGGGCAACTGAATAATATCCAATAACACCTCAGGTTGTGATTGTTGAGCACCTACTCCTGTGAATTGAGTATATTGCTTGCTGCCTGCCCCTGAGAGACAGATGTTGGAGGACTATTCAGACAAGTGAGATACCCAGCTCCAAGGAATGAGTACTGCTTTTTCAGCAGTCAGATGTGAATTGTAAACATGTCTGATGTGGTACACGCGCTCTCTGTCTCTGTCTCTGTCTCTCCCCTCACCCCAGTGTGTGTGCGTGTGTGTGTGTGTGTGTGTGTGTGTGTGTGTTTGTGTGTGTGTGTTCATCCTTTATCTTCTTGGTTATATCCCTTTAGAGAACCTGACTAAAACACTGACTGCTGCGAGTTCTTGGCTTGCAGCAGATACTTGTGTCCAGCAGATCCTGTTTCACAGGTGCTTCCCATGGTGGCTTTACTCTCTTTCTGCCCTCTTCCTGACCTTTGCATGGGGCAGGGCATGATAGAGAGCCCTGTGTAGAAGTGAGCATGCAGGAGACCCGTAGTTCCAGCACTTCACTGTGTATGAGTCACCTCACGCACTGTTCACCTAACAGAGAAGCCTCTCGATCATATGCAGCTCTGAGCTGGGAGAACAGAGATTTAGAAGGCAGTTGCTCAGCATGTTCCTGTGGCCAACAGGAGTGTAGGGTCGTTCCTGAGGCCTCTAGCCTGACCTCTGCAGTGGACTTCTCATCAGGTTTACTGAATTAGGCATGAGCTGCATCTGGTTGTGCATGCATCAATCCAAACAAAAAGAGGTATGATATATTATCCTAGGACATTTGTGCCATAGCTGTACCAGAGGTAGAGCTTGCAGGTATGCATTGTAACAGCACTGAGTACACCTCTCATAATTTTTCATCAATTCCAGCACTATGAAAGCTAATAGCAGGAATGAAACATAGTTCAACCTTGATTTCATTAAGCCTTGTAACCATAATATGTGATATTTTAGCAATATGACCTTACTATCTCATTCTGGTGGGCAGCTATCAGAAATGGCAATAGCCTTTTGGGGGGGAGTGAGGTAGAGGGGTGTGTATGGGGGGCTTCACTGATCAACAACAAACAGGGAGGTATTCTCCATCTGGCTTCAGGACTTTGTTTAGCAAACTGTGAGTTTTGGAAGCTGTTGTCATTGTTACCAAGTGACTAGAGAGCCAGAAGCTGCACTCCTGCCAGTTCACCCCAGTTTGTATGAAAGCAGCAGTTTGTGACACAGCACTGTGAGGGTTTTGGTATGAGATATGACTTGGGGAGTGTTTGGGGTATGGAGTTTGATCCCGGGTGGTGGTGGGTGTGGAGATGTGTGATATGACCTGGGGAAGGTTTGGGGTGTGGGCTATGATCCTTGTGAGGGTTTGGGGTGGCTACCTTGTGTCCTTTTCTCTTTTTACCTTAAATGGTTCCCGTGCAAATAGAGTGTAATGGCATCATTTCTTGTTCTGACAAGAAACATCAAGACATCATCCATACCACAACCTCATGCTGACATGATTTTTCCCATGGGTTTCTGTGATCATTGAACGGATTCTTGTGGTTCCTTGGGTTGTTTTGGAATGGTGCCGTTTGTGAATGAAAATATGCACTTTTCAGAAATGAATGCCACAGCGTGCAGCAGACTCCTGTTTCCTGGCTTTACTTTATGCTTATTAATTTTCATTTATTAGAAGATAGTTTCCCTCCAGAATCACTCAATATTAAATGTAGTGGACAAATGATTTCCTTTGAAGTAGGTGGGAGGTTCCCATATGTCTGTCTGGTCTGGTTCTTTCTGTCCCTTCTGTTGTCACTGTGGATGAGGCTCCTACCTTTCAGGACTTCCTCTCCCATCATTACTCCCTGTGCGCCTTTCAGTTCTTGTTTTGTTTTGGCTTTTTTGCAGTCACTTATTTCTTAAAGAACTAACAAAACAAAACAAAACAAAACAAAACAAAAAACCAACTCTCCCCCAAACAAAAAACTACCCACCAGTTGATTTAGGAGAAAGAAAACATTTATGGACCAATGTCAACATTAAAAGTATTTACAGAAGACTCACCTCTGTGGAGGCTAAGTGCAGGCTGACTTCACTCCTCTTTAGTCTTGCTTATGCTAGTAAGTCAGTAAGCCGACTCAGAGCTCACTCACACGTGTCCAGGTTCTCTGTCCTCCCTCCTTTGTAGGTCCTTGTCGGTGGACACCCAGTTCCGGGCACCCAGTGCTGGCATGACTATTTCCGTGAAAAAGGAGGTTTTAATTCAAAGGAAGGCTATTGAGTCATTTTTCAGAATGCTAAAAGCCACATTGTTCATCAAAAAAATATTATTTATGGTATTATTTATTGAAGATTGCATTTTGCATTTTAATTGACTTAGTTACTAGTTTTTTTAGGTGCATATGGATAGAGACATGCATTTCCCACTAAAGTCAACTGTCTTAGTCAGGGTTTCTATTCCTGCCCAAACATCATGACCAAGAAGCAAGTTGGGGAGGAAAGGGTTTATTCGGCTTACACTTCCATACTGCTGTTCATCACCTAGGAAGTGGACTGTAACTCAAGCAGGTCAGGAAGCAGGAGCTGATGCAGAGGCCATGGAGGGATGTTCTCTACTGGCTTGCCTCCCCTGGCTTGCTCATCCTGCTCTCTTATAGAACCAAGACTACCAGCACAGAGATGGCACCACCCACAAGGGGCCCCTCTTCCTTGATCACTAATTGAGAAAATGCCTTGCAGCTGGATCCCATGGAGGCATTTCCTCAACTGAAGCTCCTTTCTCTATGATAACTCCAGCCTGTGTCAAGTTAACATAAAACTAGCCAGTACCGTTGACCCCTGTCAACTTGACACACAAACACATCACTAGTAAGCCTCAACCCTTAGTTTCTTANTCATCCCCAAGATCTAAACAACTTTAAAAGTCCCACAGTTTTTACATATTAAAAGTTCAATCCTTTTAAAATATCCAGTATCTCTTAAAATTCAAAGTACTTTAAAATTGAAAGTCTCTTAACTGTGGGCTTCACTAAAAAACTTCCNTCAAGAGGAAAAATATCAGGGCACAGTCACAATCAAAATCAAAAATCAATCTCCAACCATCCAATGTCTGGAATCCAACTCATGATTTTCTGGGCTCCTACAAGGGCTTGGGTCACTTCTCCAGGATGCACTTTGTAGTACACACCTTGTCTTCTATGCTTCAGTCGCCTGTACTCCACTGCTGCTGCTGTTCTTGGTGGTCGTCTCATGATACTGGCATCTCCAAAACGCTGCTCACTGTAACTAGGCTTCACCAATAGCCTCTCATAGGCTCTCTTCATGGTGCCAAGCCTTAACTCCTTTGCATGACCCCTTCTGTCCTGGGCCATCAATTGCAACTGAGGCTGCACCTTCCTCCAAGGCCTTCCATGGCTTCTCACAGTTCTTCCATGGCTTCAGCTGCTCTGCATGACCCCNTCATGCCTTCAAAACCAGTACAACCTGGGTAACTCTTACACGTTACCNAGTCNGGCCACTGCACAAGGTACAACCTTGGCTATNTCTGGAACACAGCCTCTGTGCTCTCAGAAAACACTTCCCAGAAGATGTCACCTCAATGATGCTGGTCTCTTCTTAATCACCGCTAATTTCTTAGCTCCAACTAACCAGCATCAATAGTCCCAGTAAGGAACTGGGACTGTTTACTAGTTCTGGTGTCTAGATTCTTTACTAGTTCTGGTATCTTGTTAATCACAGCTGATTCTTCAGCCCCAGGTAACCAGAACCACAGAATCTTTACAATCCAAAATAGCAATGGCCCTGATAAGAGTCTTTAATCTTTCCTCTGAAATTTTACAAGCCAGGCCTCCATCTTCTTCACTGTTCTCAACATTATCTTCCAAGCTCCTACACAACATCTCATAGAGCTCTTAACACAGAATTGATTTTCTGCCCCAAAGTTCCAAAGTCCTTCCACAGTCCTCCCCAAAACATGGTCAGGTTGTCACAGGAATACCCCTCTATGCTGGTACCAATTTGTCTTAGTCAGGGTTTCTATTCCTGCACAAACATCGTGACCAAGAAGCAGTTTGGGAGGAAAGGGTTTATTCAGCTTATATTTCCATACTGCTGTTGATCACCAAAGGATGCAGGACTGGAACTCAAGCAGGTCAGGGAACAGGAGCTGATGCAGAGGCCATGGAGGGATGTTCTTTACTGGCTTGCTTCCCCTGGCTTGCTCAGTCTGCTCTCTTATAGAACCAAGACTACCAGCCCAGAGATGGCACCAACCACAAGTGGCCCTTCTTCCTTGATCACTAATTGAGAAAAATGCCTTGCAGCTGGATCTCGTGGAGGCATTTCCTCAACTGGAACTCCTTTCTCTGGAATAACTCCAGACTGTGTCAAGTTGACACAAAACTAGCCAGTACATCACCCTATCAAAGTTGGGACTTAGGTCTATACCTTAGTGGTCACTTGGACATTCTTTGTTTCTGACAGTGCACTGCTGCAGGTAGGCTTTTCTCCGTTGTCTGCTTTTAAATCTCTTGGGTGAATGTCAACACAAATATCTGTAGCACAGCATGTCCCGATTCCACAGGGTTCAGACTCTTATCATATATGTAACTCAAGTTTGGCCTTGAGCTTGACATTCTTCAGCCTCAGCATTGTGTGCTGGTACAATCTATGTATGGCAGAATGCTATTCTCTACCCTGTTCATTTTTTTTTTTCTTTTTATTTTCTTTTTTTAGCAGACCTAATCCATTTATTTTTCTTGTATAACAAGCCTTATGTGGTAGCCACAGCTGGAGCCTGGGTCCTCTGAACAGAGACTCTGGTGTAGGTTTTCACAAGATGATCAGTGAGTTCCTGATAAGGAGACTTGGTGAAGACAGTCTCTTTCCAGAGGTCGAGGGTCAGGTAGCTGTAAGTCTTGGAGATGGCATCAAAGGTGGCCTTTGCAAAGTTACCCAGGGTGGCAGTGCAGCCTCTGGCTGAAGTGTAGCAATCATCTCTACCGGCCATCATCAGGAGCTTCTTGGTCACAGGAGCAGAGACAATGCCAGTGCCCCTGGGGGCAGGGATGAGAAGCACCAGCACAGAGCCACATCGGCCTGTCACCTTGCATGGAACAGTGTGGGGCTTGCCAGTCTTGTTCCCCCAGTAGCCTTTCCACACAGGGATGATGGAAAGCTTGGCCAAGATGATCGCCTCTCGGATGGCAGTAGCAACCTCCTTGGAGCACTCACCAAGACCAACGTGACCATTGTAGTCCCCAATAGCGAAGAATGCCTTGAACCTGGTCCTCTGGCCAGCCCAGAGTCTGTTTCTGCACTGGCTTGTTCTTCAGAACCTCATCCTTTTAGGGATGCACCCAGGAAGAAGTCAATGATCTCAGAGTCCTTAATAGGCAGGGAGAACAGGTAGATCTCCTCCAACAACTTGATCTTCATGTCCTTAACCAGGCAGCCCAGCTTGGTGACAGGGATCCACTCTTTGTTGCTTTTCTTCCATGAGCCCCATGACCTCAACCATGGCCATGGCCTCGACCACGACTGCGACCCCTAAGACCGCCTATGAATCCTCCGAGGAAGACGCTGCGGCCTCCTAATCCTGGGAACCCCGGGTCCTCCGGGCCCTCCCTCTGCACTGGTGTCATCCGCCATTTGGTGTTCTCCCGAAGAAGAAGAAGAAGAAGCGCCCTGTTCATTTATTAAGATGTTTTCTGTTTTTCTATCGTCATCGTCATCATCATCTATTTCTTTCGCTGTGCTGTTTTTATGTTTTGTCACATAGATTTTTTTTTTTTACATTATAATTATTATAATGATGACTTAAATTTTAAAAAGTTCCTAGAAATAACATGAAACTCAATTTTGGAGTTTGGGCTGTTCCATACAATGTCATATTTTGTCTGTAAGACTCAGGAAAATGATTCCTTTTCGGTCTTTATTTCAACAGAAGCTGGCTTTCCAGCAATGATTTGTCATTTCAGACTTGGGTACTAGCGAATCATGTATATAATTGAGTTTTCCTCTTTGTGTTTACTGCTGGGATGCTGGGGTCCTAAACTGTGACCCTTCTTGAGCTTGTGGCAGGACTAGGGAACACAATTTACTTACTACAGTTCTTTCCAGTTTCATTGTTTTCTCTCTTCATGAGGAAGTCCCATTTTATGTGAGTGATATATTTTAACAAGCTCACATAAATCATAGCCCTCATAATTCAGGAGTAGTTTTGGGGAAGCGACTTTTAAAGTTAAGTCAATACTTTCCTACAAGTTCATGTATCTTTAGCCCCTTTGTTTTATGTCTCTCTCTGGAGCACTATACAACCCTATTATTAGATACTCTTAAAAATGTTCTTTCCATATCAAATGAAACATTTTTGCACACTTTAAGATACTGTTTTACTCATTTTATTTTGTAGACCTTTGTCCTACTTTAGAGAAGACTTGCTTTTAAGAGTTTTGTCCAGTTGATGTGTGTGTGCTTCCCATCAGGAAAGGGTACTTACTCTCCCTTCATAGCATGTCTTGTTTTCCTTCAGGGTATCAGAAATTCTTGGTTATGATATGCAAATGTTGGTATTTTTCTGAGAATGATCGAGACTTTCTAGTTCCAAGAAAGTTGCTTTGATTCTTATCTTAAGAATTTAAAAACATTCAATGGCCAAAAAAGGGTGAGTTTTAGCGAAATGTTAGTTCATACATGAAAGATGAGTAGAAAGAGAGGCAGGCAAGAGACATGCTCTGTACAGCAGGGAAGAGCCTGAAATACAGGTCATGTCAAGCTGCTAGTCCGGGGCCTTTTCAGAGCCTAAGTGCAGAAGCTTGGCTGACACATGGGGAGGTGGGTGGGCTTGGTCAGGCTGGTTGTCGCCTCCAGATTCCTCCTTGGATTCCCTCACTGTTCCATGATCAGCCTTCATTTAGGGAGAATACAAAGAAATGAAGGTCAGCTGCTGCCTTCTTGCTCTGTTTGCCTAGTCCCTCTCTTCTGTTCAGTTCATGTTAGTAATATATTTGCTGCTTGTCATAGTTTATTTCTGTGAATAGACACCACAACCACAGCAACTCTGACAAAGGAAAATATTTAATTGGGGCTAGCTTTACAGTTTCAGAGTCGCAGTCCATTCTAATCGTGGTGGGAAGTATGGCAGTATGTAGGCTGACATGGTGCTGGAGCTGATTGTTCTACATCTTGATCCACAGGTGGCAGATCACTCACTGTACCACACTAGGCGCAGCTTGAGCATATATGACCTCAAAGCCAGCCTCCACAGGGACATATTTTCTCCAACAAGGCCATGCCTGCTCTAACATGACCATACCTCCTAATGATGCCATTCCCTATGGACAAGCATTCAAACTTATGTATGGGGGCCATTCATATTCTAACAACCTCACTGCTTTAAAAGACTCCTCATTCATTGTCCTAGTCATGAGATTTCTATAGTTAGTCTTCTGATCTTTTCTCCCAAGCATTCACATAATGTGCATTGTTTAAAGATGCCAACTTCTCCTCTGGTCTTACGAAGCTTGCTTTTGGGCTAGATGGACAGAGTTAAAGACTAGAGAGACACTACATACTAGTAAAGAGCTGACTCTGTCATTGGTGAAATAGTATACTATTCCAGGGAGTGTGCCTTTAGGCTGGGATTTGAAGAAGGCCCTAGTAAACCTTTTCAATGAATTGTAGCCATATGGCAGTTTAGGGGAAACACCTTTGAGAGCTGGCTGGCATGTGCATGGAGCAGTTTGTCCTCCTAAGAGCTTGTAGCATCCCAGGGACCTTGGCAAAGGCTTGGAGAGGACAGCAAAGGACTATACTTAAGACTACAGATGGTTTAACAAATGCTTAGCAAGGAAAATATTTCAGTGGGATGAATGAGGGTTCAAATATGAGGTTAAGAATGGGAGACTGGGTTTGATCCCAGCAAAGAGGATCTTGGATGCTGCTGTGTCCATACTTTCACTCCCTGTGTAGAGGAAGCCAGCCCAGCCAAGAACTCTTCTGACAGTATAGAGCCAGGTCTTAAGGAAAGACGTCTGGCAGGTGGGTTGGCACTACCTCGGAGTGCCTCTGTTGACTCCATCTCTTTCCTGGTCTGCTGCACGTAATTCTGGTTTTATATGACTCTTACCATGTTGCAGATTCCACTTGCAAATAAGCCTTTTCATTCATCAGTAGTATTTTTCAGAAATTCTTTCTTCTCCCTTCTTGCCTCTCTTCTTCTATATGTTCTCTAAGATGCCCACCCGACATTTCACATTCATTGGCTGCCACTTTTTATCATGTATATGTATATGATCATGGTCCCTGTTCTTCTGCATAGGTTTCTCCTCTACTCTTTCTGTAGTTGGTCTTTTTTTTTTTTTTTTAAATCACATTTTCATGGAGCACTGTAGTTGAAGGATGTACATGTGTGTTTATACTTTGCTTTTGTTTAAGTTTTAGGCTAGCTTTTCCTCTTTTCCGTCACCTCCCTTGCTCCATAAAGAAGCCCAGAACTGGTCACACTGCGCTGATAACTATGCTACTCCACTCCTTATTGAATTGTCCGGTCATAGATCCATAATTTTGTACTCTAGAGATGTACTGAAACACCATCTGACTTGTCTTACATGGTCCTCACTCTTACTCAGCAGTAGACTTGGAGATGTTCTTTTATTTATTCGAGTGGATTTGCATATGAAATGCATTGTTTAGCTCCACCACATTACTTGGGTACTTTTCATGGTGTTCTGTAGACTAATATTGTCCTCAGCATGAAGGTGTAAAGATATCAGCTGATTGTAACTTTAAAGAACAGGTGTTTCTTGTCACTGGCATCTGACTTTTTTTTTTTTTTTTTTTTTCGCCATTCTCTTCTTTTAATTTTATTTATTTTCCCTTTAAAACACTGCTTATACAGCTGGATTCTGGCTAAATTGCCTTAAACTCCTTCATTCTCAGTCACTGCCAGAATTAAGAACAAAAGCCTACATGTTTACTGCAGCCTTCACTTATATGGAAGGTTTGGCTTTGGTGGAGTTTCACGGTAGAGCACTGACTTTCTGTGATAGCATTTTATGTACAGTTAGTTGGAAGTTGATACAAACGTCCAAATTGACATTTTTCCAAGAAATACTCAGGATACAACTTCTGAAAGTAATTTTTTTGAACTTTTATCAAAGCAGTTTGGCCATCTATTTGAACCAACTGTGATTTTATTTTCTTACTCTGTGGTACTGTGATGGAAAAAAATGAAGTGCTTACACAATAATTTTTTAAACAGCAGCTTCACACTCCAACCCTTGTTAGTAGGACAACGTGTATGGTTAGGATGAAGGGGTGCTATGCTCCCAGTGGAGTATTCTCGCTCATTTAAAGAGCAGTCAGCTGCCATTGGTGTTCTGTATGAGTCTCTGATCATGTGGTTACCCTAACATTCTACAAAGCACCCCTTATTTTAGATGACCCTTCATTCCTGAAAAAGCATAGCATTGCTTGGTAGTTATTAAATACTAAAACTCACTCAGGTTGCATTATACCAAATCAATATTTAATAGGGTGAAAAGTCAAATATTAATTTAATATGAATTAACATAAAGTTTATATAGAAGTATTTCTAGCTTGTTGGATGGCTTATAAAATATGTTTTCTAGGGATACCTCTTTATATCCTTTGCCATAGGTAGGTTTTAACTGAATTGAGATTTTTGGTTTTTGTTTTTTGTTTTTTTTTGAATGAACAGTGGCATCTTAAATACTGTATCAGTTCTAAGCTCAGTTTAGAGGTGAAGTCAAAGTGAGATATAAAGCCTTGCTAGCCAGTTGTGCTTAGCATTGTCCGTCACTGTCACATTGAGAGCCGTCCTTTATTGTCTTCTAGGCTGGACTCAAGATTCAGAATCCATAAATCTTCTCCTAAATTTACTTTCTGAGTAATCAGTTGTTACTGCTTTGGAGTTTAATGTGCGTCTGAGAACATTCTCTATTGTTTTCTTTCAAAATGCCGTGTTTATTTGCTCCAAACTAGATGATTCATTTTAAGGGAATGACTTTTTCCCTCTCTCAATGTATAGTTTAACTAATTTGTAATTTGCAAACACTGCATGAAAATGCCCTGTAAGCTAATGTGTATCATGTCAGTTTGTACTGTGTCTTTCCTGATGAGGTAACACACTGTGCTGATCTTCAGGAGCAGGGGCTTGGGACACACTCCTGCTTGTTTTGTGAACTGTTGTGACATGGCATTAATGCAAATTTTGCTTAAAAATTACAAGACAGTGTATAGGTATAATGTTTCATAATTTTTAAAACAATTTCTTCTAGATAAAATGATTGAAGAAGTTTCCATTTGCTAAGGTCTAAATAATATCTGCTACTCAACTCTGTTTTCTACAGATTGGCTACAGCATAGGGTCAGGGTTCCAGCGGATTCACAGATTCAATGTAAAAATACATAGAATGGATTTAATTTAAAGTTATACCAAGTTTTCTGTTATTTTTATGAATTCAGATTTTATTAGCATGTATCATTTCAAATGAGGATTTTATTACATGTCCATATATAATTCAGTCACTAGGTTAGCCCCACTCCACTCTATTATCCCCTTCATTGTCCCCTTTCAAAAGCATTTCTTTTTGTGGCAGTGGCCATTTTACTCACCATGATAATGTCTACTTAACACTCAGTTGTGTAGGTTCCCCGTATCTTCTCCACCTTCACATGGTTGTGCTGTCTTAGCCTGATTTGGGGGGTTGGGGGTGGTTTTTTAACTTTTATTTTCTTTTTTTCTTTTTTATTAGATATTTTCTTTATTTACATTGCAAATGTTATCCCTTTTCCTCATTTCTCCTTTGAAACCCCCCATTCCCTCCCCCCTCCGCCTGCTCCCCAACCCACCCACTCCTGCTTCCCTGACCTGGCCTTCCCCTACACTGGGGCATAGAGCCTTCACAGGACCTCTCCTCCCATTGATGTCCCACAAGGCTGCCCTCTGCTGCATATGCAGCAGGAGACATGGGTCCCTTTTAAGAGTGTTTTTGGTTTTTAGATTTTGGTTTATTGTTCGTTTGTTTATTTTTGTTTTGTTTGGGTGGGGGTTTTTGAGACAGGGTTTCTCTGTGTAGCCCTGGCTGTCCTGGAACTCACTTTGTAGACCAGGCTGGCCTTGAACTCAGAAATCCCCCTGCCTCTACCTCCCAAGTGCTGGTATTAAAGGCGTGCACCACCATGCCCGTCTTTATTGTTTGGTTTGGTTTGCTTCATTAGATTTTTAGACTTCTGCACATTTTATTTTATGTGTGAATGGTTTACTGCATGTATGTATGTATCACGTGTGCCTGTTGCCCAGGGTTAAAATGTTGCATCACATGTGCTGGAATCTATGCTATGAGCCACCATGTACCATTGCTGTTAACCTGGGAATCTCATCTCCAGGTCGATAGGGTTATTTTTTTTTTTCTTCTTCTTCCTTTTTTAATGATCTTCGTACTGATTTTTGTAATGGCTAAAGTAGTTACTTTCTTACTGTGGTGAATGTGCCACCCAATCCCAGCATATCTGATTTCTAAATGATAGCCATTCCAAATGGGTGAGGTGAATCTCATTATGGGCTCTGTTTGTGTTCCTCTATGGGTAAAGTCATCTCAGCAGAATGGAGCAGTTCTTAGAGGACAGGACTCAGAACCATTGTTCACTGCAGAGGAGAGGTTGGCTCAGGACACAGACTGTGCACCAGCCTCAGGGCGCCTTTTCATGATTCCCCTACCTAGTAGAACTTGTCCCGGCTCACTTTGCCCATTAACCTAAATAGCTTTGTCTTCTAAGACATTCTGATCCAAACATGACTGCTGACTGGCGTGACTTTCAGTCAGAGCTAGTGTTCTGGGTTCCTCTTTGGGTTTGCGTTGACTGGGGTGACTTTCAGTCAGAACTAGTGTCCTGGGTTCTCTGTGGGTTTGCGTTGCTGATTCTTAGGTGCTCCCCTAATGTATCACGGTTCTTCCTCTGGTGTGCTTGTGCTGAGAATGGTTGGGCAGCACAGAACTCTGTTAGCCTGGCTGCTTCCCATCTCCAGGGCATGGTGTCAGGGCTTCTTGAATGTATTCTTTAGTCAGCTCCATCATTGGATTTTGGTTTGGTGACTGGAAGTAAAGCTGTCCTCAAGAGACCACAGAGCTCAGGGTTTGGTGGTGTTTTGTTTTTGTTTTTGTTTTTTTACTGGTTTACTTTACAGCATCATTAAGTAGGCAATTTACACCTCAAAAATGAGCCTTGTAAGTTTTTGACAATCCTTACTACCTTTTATGAGTGAAGTTGCATCCTATAGGTGGCTTTTAAAGGTTCATTGCTTTGCAAATATCTGTGACTTTATATTTTGCCCTAACCAGCTTGTTTTATACTTTTTTACTATAAGGGAAACTTTTATTTTTCTTAGAAGTGAAGACAACTTCAGAGCTTTCCTTTTAATATCTGAGTTTAAAAGTTTGGATATTAAATGTAGACTTAGGTATTTTATAGTATAATTTTATGTTTATTTGTTTTTTTTTTTTTAAAGCAGTATGAGTTCCATGAACCAGGTGGGCAGGAGTTGCTGGAGACATGCCATTAGGACAGAGTCTTCCAGGTTTCTCACTCTCTGCACACTGCCTGGTTGTTGGTCTCTTTATTCCTTCCCTTCTTCAGGAGGAAGCTTCTCTGCCAACAGCTGAGCGAGGGGCTGATCTACACTATAGTATATATATAGTATATACTATACTGCTATAGCAGAACGTCACTAGTAGTCATTTACTGCCGTGTTCCTTCAGCAGAGCTGTTCTGTTTGGTTTTTCTGCCAAGGTCACTGGCCTTTCGAATCTCAGGTTCTTGACCACTTGTTCAGTGTTGTGCATGGGTTCCGTCTTAAAGAGCAGGCCTTAAATCACAGGGTGATTGGTTATTCCCACAGCAGAACAGAAGAGGAGGCAGATGTAGGACACCAAAGAAACAAGGCCTTCTAAACATGGCAGGACTGATACACATGAACTCACAGAGACTGTAGAAGCATGCACAGGGCTTGTACAGGTCTGTGCCAGATGGAACCCAGCCCTGGGAGAAATAGACATATGCTCCCATCCCTTGCTCATAAGCTGTCTCCAATTGATAACCACTTAATGAAAATGAAAAATTGGTTTCCTGCAACAGCATCTTCCTGAGGATACAAACCATGTTTGAGGGCAGGCCCTGTGCCTAGCAGGAGATGGCCAACACAAAGCAAACTCAGTGGCATCCTTGGATGGTTTTTGTCACGTGATGTTTCAGGGACTTTTTTCTTCTATCTGACAAGTATATATTATACTTTCTTGTTTTGTGTTTTTATGCTAGTCCTGTGTTTGCAAACATGTGTATCTCTGTGTCTATGTTTTAAGAAAGGATTGTCAGGCATGTTCAATCTATAGACAGAACTAATTTAGTTTTTGAAATATT
>NC_034604.1:77150673-77158173 GCF_900095145.1 Mus pahari | reverse complement strand
AGTGTAGATGGCCAGTGTCTCCTCTGCATGTCAGCAGTACACTCACTAGTCATGTCCTTTAGCAGCTTAAGGTCAAGTGTTAACTCAAGAGTTTCCATACTTTGGATGTCCCTTTACGCTGCAAACGCTGGGGGATGGCTTGTGTATTAAGGCAGGCAAGCTTCATGTCCGCTTGTAAGTCAGGTTCTGTCTCTGCCTTATTTTTATTGAGGAAAAGAAGATTACTGTTCGCCCTTTGCTGGTTTCACAGCCCACGCTTATTTGTCCAAGCACATTTTAGTTTAACTTCATATTGTTTGGCCAGAAGTACCACGGTCCATCGTGATAATTTATCATGCCCAGGGCTTGGCTCTTAGTAACCTGAGTCAAAGCAAGGTTTCTGTCACAGGGGAGTAAAGAACAGATTGTCCTTGCAGTGCACAGGCAGCGTTCCCTACATTTAATATTCCTAGATCAAAAATCTCCACATGAACATACACTGAACACAAAGCACATCTTATCAAAAGGCAGAATCACTCACACTTAGATACAGTTCTGAATTCATCTGATTTATGTAATGCTTGGTCTGAACGCTCATCCCATTTGTCTTTTGTAGTTGGTGATTCTTGTGCTAATTTAGTGTTCCTGTTCAGCTTCTGCTGGTGAGATTGTGTTCTATCACTGTTTGCATTCAGCTCTCATTTCCTTATTCTCACGTTACTGTAATTCTTAGCATTTTTTAAATAAATAAAATTTTAGTTATTCTTGCTTCCTTTCCCGTCTTTCTCAATTATTGTTCTCTGTAGTTTTTAATTTTTTTTTCCTGCTTGCTTTTTTGTAAGTTTGCTTAATGGAAATGAACTTCTAACCTCTTGCCTCTTACAATTCATATTTTGCTCATTATTTAAGTTCTTTTGGGGAATATGAATAATTCTAGGGGGAGGGTGGGGAGGGAGCGACTGAGAGAGACCGAGACAAGGAGCCATCTAGCCATGGTTCCTGCTGGAGGGATGCACAAACCCGTCATCGCATACATTGAGGCTGCGGCTTTGCAGCTGAACTGCTTCCATTGTAATGTGGAGAGAGTGTCTAGGGGATTTTACTCTTGTCAGAAAACTGGCTTTGCCAGTGGTTTCTTCTATTATACATGAGAAAACTTTCATATCATGGTGTATCAGTTTATCATTAGAGAAAATATAATTCTGATGATTCTTGTCAGGTCACTATCATTTTTAATAGTCAAATTCATCATTGTAGTATAATTTAAATTTTTTTTCAAAAAACTTTATGAGAATCTATTATCTTTAGATACTTATTAATTTGCTTTATTTCTCTTTGTTCTTCAAACAGACTAGAAAATAAGGAATCCATACATAAGTCACAGTTTTTATGATCTCATTGGATATTTTGAAATAATTAGTGCTGTATAAACTTTTAATTTGTCCATAAATTAATAATAATATTTTATTACTATATTTAATTACTAGTATTATTTTTTGAGTTTGATAATGAAGAAGCTAAAAATTCTAAAATGTTATTTTTTTCATATTTTTCCTTGGCCAATAAAATATATCTGGTATTAGTTTGTAAATTAACAAATAGTAGTTTCCATTTTTAAGTCTTCATTTCTTTTGTGTTTTGATTTTATAAATGTTTTATTGTATCAGATTTACAGTTTATATTTAAAACAATTCAGAGTGCCTCAAATATGGGCTATGAAAATTGTAGTGTTAGTGAAACTGAGTGGAATGGTGTGTTCTCTCAAATTACTTGTTAGAGTTTTGGATTGCTAGTTTTCTATTTCCTTTGTTCAGTTACCTCCTGAAATTGAAGGCCAGTTAAATACTATGCAGCTGAACATTAGACAGGTTTCATAAAGGCAGGGGCTGTGCAGCCTGCTTGGGTCAGCTGCTTTTGGTGGCAATGCTATAGACCAGGAAATTCTGGTAGTGGCATGTCTTTCCCTTGGAAGAGGTACTGGAGCAGCAGTGCACATGTCTGACTTCCTTTCTCTTTAACCATGCTGCTCACTGTGGAAATGACAGAGGGAGCCAGTCACTTACCTTGTGTGAACAATAAACATTCCAGGAATCTTCAACCACACAGTTCCTTGAGAATGGATATGATCACAAGGCCACGGTAAAAGAAACAGATTGTTCTTAAAATAATATGTAACTTTTTCCTCTTCCTTCTCATTTCCTGTCAGAATTGCTAAAATAAAACATACTTGCTTATTAAAAATGCAATCATTATGTGTTAGTACAAAGACTAAATAAGTAGAGCAATCATTCTCATCCCTCGAGGGAAGACATTTCTGCCTTAGTGCAGTGTAGTGCCTTCAGTTCTTCTGGCTGAGTAGCATACGTGCTCCACACATACCGTTTTGTCGCTTGCTTTGCCTAATTCTTGTGCCTGTTGTTCATTGATTCACAATCATAGATTTATTTAATTGGATGGCCTAATCTATTATTTACTGTATTGTGATGCCTTGATTTTCTTCTCAGTGAACATTGACACTGTAAGTTTCTGCCAAGTAAACAGTGCCATATTCTCATCTTTTCTAAGTTATTTCCCTGGTGTTCATGACACAGCTGCCACCAAGGAACACTGTGGTGAAGGCTTGGGTGTGGTGTCACATTTCACCAGCACTGCAGGGCAGGGTTCTTTGTATGGAATGCAGAGAGATATACTGGTAATTTTTTTTGTTACAATAAATCAACATGCTTGTGGTAGAGTGTGAAACACTTAACTTCAAAAGCATTTTTAGTTTTCTCTGCTTCAGGTTAGTTGTAGAATTCTTAGGAATCCCGCACCCTCTAAAAGAGGACTTTTCTTTAACTGACAATTTTATCATGTGTTCTGTGGTGACGATACAGTAGAAAAGGCAAAATTTACTTTATAATGTGTGTTTTTATATGTACTAATATAATCTATCCACATACTTTATTTAACTTGATATGCCCAGCAAACCTGAGCAATTAAGTTAGTGATAAATCATTACATACATATTAGCAATAACTATGACAGTTAGTGTTCTATCACTAAGCTGGCCACCAGATACCCAATGGGATGAAAGACTTTAAGAGTCTTTTTCTTTCTTTAATTTTTTTTTTTTAACTTTCTCATGGTGTGAGAATTCTAAGGTATCTAAGGCCTTACAGAAATTAAAAAGTATATATTTGGGACTGTTAGAAAAATATTAGCCTTCTTTTAAAAATTAACTTGAATAGTATGGGATAGGCCTGTCTCTCCACC
The DNA here is from genome assembly GCF_900095145.1 of Mus pahari. Lineage (NCBI taxonomy): Eukaryota > Metazoa > Chordata > Mammalia > Rodentia > Muridae > Mus > Mus pahari. Next base: position 77,154,939 of record NC_034604.1, on the reverse strand, counting down.
CTATATGTGATTCTGTCTGTCAGAGTCAAATGCAGGCTACAGGACAGGCAAGTGTTGGAATGCTTCCCCCCTGCTTCACAGTTTACCTCATGTTAGCATGAGTTCCTCCTCTGCAGCGTTATGACAGGCGGTCCCTGCTGGTCCTAGAGTGTTAACCTCTGCCCCTGGATATGCTTCTCTTGGGCTGGTACGGAGACGCTGGACACTTACTCCCATGGGATTTTTATGTATAAATAGCTGAAATAAACATTTCAAGTCAAGTTTGTGATAAAGATGCAACATGTCCTAGGTATGGTATTGGCACCCACTGCACAGAGATTCTCAGGCCTTGGGTCACAGAGTAAAGCTGTCTCAGAAAAGCCAAAATCAAACAAACAAACATGCATAATTTGCTTTCCTTGTAAAAATTAGCCTTACTGAAGCTGATATTCTGAATCACTTTCTATGGTTTGTTAGCTCGTGAGATTTTATTAGAACAGTTTTAAAAGCATGTTTGAAAGAGTGGTTCAGTTTTCCAGGGATTATATGAAGTTCTAATTTCACTTGAAAAAGAATGTTCTTTATTTTTACCATTTTCTCCCACATTTATATGTATTAACAATTAGGGAAATGGTGTTGTGTTGCCTTGGATTCACGTGTTTGCCATGAATGACAGAGATAATTTTTTTTTATCATTATTAATTCTTCCTGGGGCACAGTTTCACAAAGGCTAGGAATGATGGAGAGAGAAGTTTTCTTGAGAATGCTTTGTAATGTGCCTGAAAAACTTGGGGCAGTTGTACACGCTTGGTTGTGGTTGGCTGTAGAGGAGAGGGTGCATCTCAAAGGCTCAGGATGCTGCCAAGAACACAGAGCCAGGGGAGTGTGTGCTCCTCCAGTCTCTCTGAGCACCCTCATCACTGCAGGTTCTGCAATGACATGATTTCACTTCACATTGAACATAATTTCCTATCTAAAAGAAAAAATCTGTAGGATGGAGAATGTTTGTTTGCCTCCTTGAATTCTTTGTGGATCACATGTTCACGTGCCAGTCTACTGATGTTCTGAGTAGATACAGACATTTGTGTACTCACTTTTATAAAATTGACATTAGTAACTAGGGTTGGAATAAAGAGAAAGAGCAGCAAAGAACAAGTGTCTGGCTCAGAGTGGAATATGTGCAGAGCATGGATGACTTCCTGAACGTAGTCCCCAGCTTGCAGAGGAACAAAACTGGACTCCAAAAAGAACAGCACTCTCTCTCCTTCAGGGTTGTCCATTGAGCTTTTAGAGCTGACTGTCCAGTCACAGTTTCTGTGTGCATGCCATATGACAAATGTATAGCATTGCCATGGAAGAACATATTAATTACCCTAATTAACATAGGACTTTAGAAGTTTAAGATTAATCAGCATGTGACTCTTGTTTATTTGTATTCTTAAGGGAATTTTTCTATACCAGATGCAAATACCAGGGTAAAAATATTGCTTGGCTTATACATAGAGAGAATATTCATCGCAGTTGCACTGTACATCTAAGAAAACAGAAAGTAATTAAAATGTTGATTACTGTAGTAAATCTCTGAAATGTCCTATTATTTGTATTTCAGATGTGCTCACATTTCTGAGAAGTTAGCTTTTGCACACCAACCTACTATGATTATCTGATGCCCTCCGGAAGGTTAGCTGAGTTGTTTCCTATATTACTTAGGAAAAAATTTCTTTTCACAATTGAAAATGTCAGCATCAATTGAAAGTAACACTAAGCATGTGCTTGCCTTCTGAATATTATCCTCCTCCACCTCCCTCCAACCACCCTGCCGAGGATCTGGCTGTGACAGTTTGATTAGATCATCAATCCTCACTGTTAACAGCAGTTTTCCTGAACACCTGGGCTGCTGGGTCACATCTGAATTCTGCTACCGTTGTCTCAGTGACCCGGCGTGCATCCACCACTGCAATTTACATCATGTGCACAAATTAAAAGTTACATTACAACAACAGTTTACTTTTAAAAATGACCTCTTTCTCTCAATGTTAGGTTCTGTTATGTTATAGGAAGTGCATTTTGTGTGATGAAAGACCTTTCTGGAACGCAGTCACCCATCATGATGAAGGTGGTCGTCTTTTCTTTTAACTTAAGCCTTACATCAGAACTACTGAAATGAAAATAATCTTTCTTTCATCTTCTTGTGTCATTTAGAAATCTTTGATTACATTTTTTTACCAGATTTAAACCTAAATAAATAATTAAAAACTTTGTGTATTTCTGAAAATCTTTTCTGCTCCTAAGTTCGTTGTTTGATCTGTCACACTGACTGATTCATACTTCACTTTATATAGTGAAGTGATAAAAACCTACCTACAGTTCCCATGCAAACAGTTTAGTAGTGACAACGTGCCCTTTTAAATCTAGCTTTATTGCCTTTTTGATAAGCATGACTATATTCTGCTTTCTAGCTGCAGATTTTCATAATAAAGGGAGGAGAAATTTAAGAAAAATTCATTAAAATGTGTAGTTTTGGGAATATAGATATGTTTCCTCCTTTTTTTTCAGGCTTTGTATAGATGTTTATTTATGAGCAATTCAGCTCTCAAGTATGCTTATCTCATTTGTCTCATCTTAATTAAAAGTTTTGGACCTGACTTCTTATGTCCAAGTAGGGTTTCTTGCTGGTGTGGGTGAGGTAGAGGTGGTTTTCTCTCTGTCTCGTCTGCTGGGACTTGCTTTGGAGACTGTAATTGTCCTCAGCCTTTCTTTCTCCCATGCTCTCTTGTTTGCTGGAAGACTGATCATTGTTCACATCATGAAGACTTTCCTGCTGCTAACAGTTTTTCCCATCTTCTATTGAGGTAATCATTTAAAATTTTAATCCTGAATTTTCAAATGTTTTTGTTTTTTATGCAGTACGGTATGTGAATATAATATTAAATATTGGGTTGCCCAAACCTGGAGCTAGGATGAAAGGTTCTGTGTTCCAGCTGCTTCCCTGCTTTCTTTCATTAAAGCCAAGGTTGTAAAATATAGGTTGTTTGATGTGTCAGATAAGATAGTAAATGAAAGGGAAATAGCATGTCATCATGGATTATTAAAGTGTGTACCTGGGTTTAGGTCTTGACAGTGTCACTTTAGTCATCTGCATACCTGCTGAATTACATAATCGCCAATCCTGTTTACTAACTCAGTGCTTAATAATCACACTTCCTTAGAAATTGCCCATAAGAGTAAATTAAGTGTATGCAATGGCATACAAGAGAACTTATAACCCAACCATGTTCTGTACTAAGTCACCTGAACTTAAAGTGCAGTGGTAATATAGCCAGTACTGTCAAATGCTCAGCCTGGTTTTAAGTCTTAGTAATAGAATGCTGAGCATATTAGCTTTCGGTCACTATAGAAAATACCAAGATAATTTACTTGTAAAAAGAGAAATGCTTATTTTGGTATATATGTAAGAAAATTCTAGTCTAAGGTCACATGGATCCATGGTTTGGACACTGTCGAAAGCCAAATGACCAGCTCACCCAGGTATCTAGGAAGCAAGTAGGAAAGGAAGACTGAGGCCGACTTCCACTCTCCCTCCTCCCATGGCCGAGGGAGCTCCCACTGTGCCTGGCTCTTGAAGGGTACCACCTCCCAACTGTGCTGTTTTGGGGATTAAACCTAAAACAAACCTTTGGCCACACATCTGCATTCTAGTTGTGAATACAATAATCAGTTTTCTGTGGCTGCTGCACTATCATGGGAGTTAGAACTCTAGTGAGTGAGTGGGCAGCCACTTCCATGGAGACACAGATACTACACTAAGGGCAGGGAGTGGCAGATGGGCAAAGGGGTGGTGATTTTTAAATAGACTTTTATGAGGCAACTTTGTCAAAAGCTGTATTTGAGGTAACTTCTCTGGCATGTAATTATAAGACATAATCTAGAGAGCCCATGTGTCCTGAGGCACTCTTGGTAAACACGCAATGATGAGAAGGAAAGCATCAGGTATTGTTCTAGGCAGAGGAAACGGTGCAGAAATTGTGAAATAAGATCCAGTTGGTACAGTCCCTGCAGCTCAGCACACATCCGCAGCGGTGAGGGTTTTAAACATAGACAAGCAGCATTTGGATAACAGGGTGTCCTTAGAGGCTTGGGAAAGTGTTTGTATGGAGGTAGCGAGTGGGGCTCAAGCAGCACACTAGTTACAGGAGAGAGCTGGGCACATGGTGAACTTCTGTAGTGACCACACACACAGCACACTAGTTACAGGAGAGAGCTGTGCACATGGTGAACTTCTGTAGT
>NC_034604.1:77149538-77150358 GCF_900095145.1 Mus pahari | reverse complement strand
CACATGGTGAACTTCTGTAGTGACCACACACACAGCACACTAGTTACAGGAGAGAGCTGTGCACATGGTGAACTTCTGTAGTAACCACACACGCAGGTTAACACCTAGCATGTAGGTTCTAAATGTACATATAGGGGCAGGATATAGCTTACAGAATAGTATAAGAGTTGACATTGAAATAATTATCACCACACTTAATATTTATCCATTAAAATATGAATATTTTGATGATTCCAAGCCTGCTATTATTCAGTTAATATGTACTCTTAAGCTCTTCTGTATCTTTTCAGAGTTTATTTTTGCCTTTCTTGAACACATACCTCCTTCACCACCCCACCAGGTTTTGATGATATTTGTATGTAGAAATATTTTGATGATCATCTTCTCATTTCTAAAAAATGATATACAATCAGCCCTCTTCGCAGGCTTATTTAACCATTTAACCCATGGTGGATAAGAAATATAATTAAGTGCATAGACTTTCTGTTCTGTCTCTTTCCCCCAAACAGTACACTGTAGCAAAACTGCTGATAAATAATCTAGTGTGCTAAGAAATATATTTATTGTATAGACTTTCTATCCAGTCTCTGTCCCATAAACAGTACTGTAGTGAACTGTTGATGAATAATCTAGTGTGACTGAAGGTGTGCAGGAGGTCCATGGAGTTGATAGGCAAATGTTTGGCCCTTTTATGTAGGGCGCTTAAACATCTAAGCACTTTTTTATCTGTAGTGAGGGGTCTTTGAAACCCTGGATACACAGAGCAACCATACAATCTCTCTCTCTCTCTCTCTCTCTCTCTCTCTCTCTCTCTCTCTCT
>NC_034604.1:77128185-77149524 GCF_900095145.1 Mus pahari | reverse complement strand
TCTCTCTCTCTCTCTCTCTCTCTCTCTCACACACACACACACACACACACACACACACACACCCCTACCTACTAAATATCTCCAACCATAGAGATTTAGATCCTAAAAACTATTACAATTATTCCTAATACACCATTAATTAAAACCAAGTCTATAAAAAGGTTGATGATTCTTAGACATAAAATTTATCATTCCTAGAATTCCATTTCTCATTGAGGATGCAGAGATTTTTTTTTTAACCTTACCATTTATGTGTCTAAGAATGAATGTATTTAATGCTGGACCTTAACAGTTGTGACAGAAGAAATTTTAGTTTCTATTTCAAGAACACTGGACTGCTGTAAGCTCCCGTCAATTGAGTCTACATGGAAGACCAGTGTGCCTTTGGAAATGGCCATGTTTTGAGTGCTTGACCAAAACTTGTTTCCTCTTGAAGGCTCTGGATGCTTAGGGTGACATAGCTACTATGGTTGCATCACTTGGGGCAGACTTTGGAAGGAAGGTTATACTCACTGGAGGCTCCAGCCCGAGCTTTTGCTTCTTGGTTCCACACTTTGTGAACAAAAAGTTTCATGGTCTCACTGTATAGCATGACTTTCCTACCATGATGGAAACCAACATGCTAATTTGACTCTGGGGAGTAGTGTGTGTATATGTGAGATGTAGGAAGTAAACTTAGAAAATCTAAGTTTAACGTCTGAAGGAGCTCAATGTCATAGGGAATGAGCCTGTGCTATGCCTTGACTCATGAAGTAAAGTAATAGAGGAGGGTTTGTTTTAGAACAATTATTTTCAAGAGTCTAAGAATGTAATAGCTAAACATGGAGCGAAGTTACCTTTTACTGTTTTGGTAATTATATTTGTAATTGGTTTCATTTCATTTTTATTGTATTTTGAAATTTATAGGTATGAGGGGTCATGTGTGCCACAGAGTGTGAGCAGATGTCAGAAGGCTAGGAAGTTTGTTCTCGTTCCACCCCTGTTGATTTGGTATTGAGCTTGGGTCACTAACGTTGATGGCAAGTGCCTTGACCCATGAGTGATCTCAACCTGCCCCCTTCAGTAGCTTTAGCTTTTCTGTTCATACTACTGTCTCTTAGAGATGATGCCCTTCACTGACAGTGCTGTGGGATTCATGAGAAGGAAGCTGGATGCAAGATTGTGAGCACTTCACTGCTGCTCAAGTTAGAGCAACTGGGTTTGCGCAGGTACAGCAACTGTGAGCCATTCTTACATCCCGGAAATCACTACAAAAGCTTGGACGCTATATTTCAGAGTTTTTATAATTTTAATACTTATTTGTCTATTTTGTGGCTGGGTCTGCCCCCTCGCCCCCACTGGCTGCTTTTTAACTCTCTTCCTCACTCTTTCTTCCAGTTCTTACGTTCTAGGTGTTGAACACTGTGCCCAGCTGGCAAATTGGTTTTGCACACTCTCTGAGGGCATGGCCTTCTGTATACCTCAGTGGCTTTTTTTTTTTTTTTTTTTTTTAGGTAAAAAGTTAAGTGGAAGAATGATTATTTGTTAGGTGTGAGACAGGTAAATTGTAATCAAATAAAAAATATATATATAAGTAACTAGCATGTATTCAACTCTAAAAGTCTTCTTAGGCTAATTAATGAATGAAGGAGTGTATGGTGTTAAGGAACAGGAGCTGGTAGAACTAGGGAAATAGTTCATTTGTTAAGTGCTGGCTAGGCGAACTCCAGAACCTCATCAGACTTTCCTAGAGCCTGTATAGAAAAGCTGGCATGGTATGTACTTGCTTATAATAAGCCCAACACTATGTAGGCAAACGCATGTCAGTGTATGGCGCTCCCTGGCCAGCTCACCCAGCACTATCCAGTCTCCTGTGGCCCCAGTGAAAGAGGCTGTCCTCCAAACACAATGTATATCATTCCTGAATACCTACAAGTGAGTTGTCCTCTGCCATCAATACACAAACTCATCAGCCCACCCCAAAAATGCACCAGAAAAATCTCTGACTCTATGGGGGTGAGTGTTGACAGCTCTGGCTGAGAGAGGAATAAGAGGAGTTAGTTCATTGGTGATTTGGTGTCCTTTGAAATACACTTACATCGGAGAAATTTTACCAATGCTGAGGGCAGAGATGTTGGCAAAGGATTGATGTTGTGTTAGATATGAGTGAGATAGAAAGCAGACTGGAAGCCAGACTGTGAATGACTGAATGAGCTGGCAAAGACTGACACACATTTGATCTGGACTATTCCCCTGATCACAAAAGGGTTGCAATAATGACAGACACTGTAGTGGAATTTTAATCAGGGAGTTTAGTATGTGATTCCAGAATCATAGGCGGGACTGAAGATGGAAGTATATGTTAGTATAGAAATCTTCAAATTAGTAAGGAGCTCACCATGATGTCAGAGAGATAAAGGGGACACTGTTGGAGCATGTAGGAGAATGTGGTTTGTAGTGGAAACAGTATATGTATGTCTTACATCCAAGGTAAGCCTTACTGAGTAATGTCAGTGCATAGAAATATGTGTATAGATTTGTACTGAATCTAAATTGTTGGGATTTAAGGTTCTATTCAGCCCCCAAGGTTTTGTGATTTCAAACCACAAGATTGCACTTGGGATATTGGACAGACAGCTAACTATTAGTGCTTAGCTGGTGACCCATGCCAGGGCAGAAATGAACAGATCTCCTTACTCCCCTGAATGGCCTCTGTGTTGTCCAGGAGTTTCTCATCACCTCAAGCTACTTTATTTTGAATTATTTTAGCTTCTAAAGAATGTGTCCCTCTGGATGCCACTGACAACCATTCTCTCCTGTCTGTTCTTCGGGCTCGTGCTTTATGGCAATGGTGTTATACAAAGTTGTCTGTATATTTTGGAATCATCTTGAACAAGTCTTCCACACTGAGTTTTTTGTTTGTTTGTTTGTTTTTCTTGTAAAAAAAAAATCACTGTTTTGCGTGTTTATGATTTTTTTCCTTTTGTAAGTTAATGATGAGCCCTTTGTTTCATGATGTATTCTGTTACTCTGTTCATAGTTGCATAGATGGCAATATCATGGATGCTCTCGTCACACCATAGACTTTTATAGTTCTTATTTACTATTTTGGGAATTGCTCTGTTTTGTTTAGCTTTCTTTTATCATTCGAGATTCTTATGCAATGGATTCCTACCTTCCTGTTTTATGTTCTTTTAAAATATCACAGGATATACAGTTTTTATTGGTTATCTCATCACCTTATCACGAGGCAACTTCAGAATTGATTTGGATAATGAGATTCCTGTTTTAAGGTACACTATCATGATACTGTTTAATCCTGCTCTGTGTCCTCTGTTGTCACAGATTACATGATGTGGTTTGGCCAGTGACCAAACTGGTTACATTTATGTCAGGATGGTACATCTCACATTTTACAGTTTAGTTTCCATTTAGCTTCTAGTTTTCCTTTTAAGTTTCTGTTATTCTCTGTTCTTTGAAGTTTTGAGATTGCTACTGTATGTTGCTAAACTTATCATCTTCCCTAATTTCATTTTCCTTGATCTTTGTATATTATTGTACAAAGCCCTATATGCCAAGCTGAATGGAGCTGTGACAGGTGTGTTGGTGCACAGCCTGAAACCCAGCACTGGGGAAGCAGAGGCAGATGGATCTCTGTGAGTTAGAATACAACCTGGTCTACAAAGAGGGTTCCAGGACACCCAGCTACATGGAGAAAACCTGTCTCTAAAGAAAGAAAAGTACTGAAGCTGATGTCAGTTTTGCTTGTGGTTCTGTCTCATCTTCCAATGAAGAATGCTGGTATTTAAGGTTGAGAGCACACCCATCTTGTTTACCACACACTTGGAGTTCTGTCTTTGCTCTGTCACTTACACAGTGAATGTGCTGTGTGGTCTGTGCTATGTAATCAGGAAACTGTCTCAGAGTTGAAGGATATAAACCAGATAAAGACTTGTACTGTAAACATAGAACTACGCAGGAATTGGTCACATGGACTCCTTTACTCTGATTCTAAAACCATTTAAATTATAGTCTCCTTTCATACCCTCATGAACACACAACAGTTTTAACATAGGTTGAGTGTATGTGTATGTGTTTGTGTCTGTCTGTGTATAGGTTTGTGTGTGGGGGGGGGTGTATAGGTGTATGGGTGTATGTATGAGTGTGTGTATGGGTGTGTGCACGCCTGTGTATGTGTTAGTTTAAATAGATATGGCTCCCATTTACTCAAGTGTTTGAATGCTTGGCCCATAGGGTGTGACACTATGAAGAGGTGTGGTGTTGTTGGAGGAAGTGTGTCACTGTGGAGGCAGGCTTTAAGGTCATATAAGCCCAGGCTACTTCCAGTGTGCCACATCTTAGGCCTTAGACTCTGATCAACCATCTTCCGAGGCTCTTTCGGATGTACAGACAAAATTACCTTTGTCTTTACCTTTAACCATCGGCAGCTGTGGCATTCAGTAGCCTGCATCACTTTCTGTCATATTTCTACCCTATCTCCAATAGAATGCCATTACAAAGTTTTTCCCAATTTTAACCAACAGTCATTGAATACCATTGAGTTCTCATTATTATTAAAGTCTTACACCAGAGACAGTAGATGACTTGTAGTAGTCCTTGTGGTAGTTGGAAATAAAATGACCACATAGATCCACAGGGAGTGGCAGTATTAGGAGGTGTGGTCTTCTTGGAGTGGATATGGCTTTGTTGGAGATAGTGTGTCAATATAGGGTGGGCTTTGAGGTCACAGAAGTTCAAATCAAGCCCAGTGGTTCAGTTCTCTTTCTGCTGCCTGCTGATTTAAATATAGAATTCTCAGCTTCTTCTCCAACACTATGTCTGCATGCATGCCACCAGGACTCCCACCATGAAATAAAATGGACTAAACCTCTGAAATGTAAGGCAGCACCAATTAAATGTTTTCCTCCTTTGTAAGAGTTGCTGTGGTCAGGGTATCAGCAACATGTAAGTGATTGAGATACCACGCTGGGCTCTGTGCCCAGAGCTCCTTTGTTTTCTGAGCATGAGTTGAGGCATTCCTTCTGCATCCCACTCAGGGTTCTTTACATAACTTGTATCTTGCTGGCTGTGATGGTGAATACCTTTAATCCCAGCAATTGGTTTGTAGAAGCAGGAAAATCCCTGCCAGACTTTACTGCTTTCAGTTAGGGATTTGCTTCTTCCCACTGGAACTCTAGCTACATGGTTGCCTTAGTTTACAATCCAAACAGTGGTAGTTTGTGCTTCTTAGTTAGTTGGTGTATTCTTTATATGATAGTTTTATGTGTGCATGGACTGTGTTTGCTTTTTGTAGACAGCCTTTGAATTTCATATATGAAATATTATACTTAAAATAACAAATTCTCTGTTGGAAGTTGTAGGAAGTAGTTGATTTTGTGTGTGTGTTTGTTTCAGTTATGCGAATCTGAGGACGTGTAAATGCTTGATCAGTGGTGTGGGCTCTGCTTAGATCTTAAGTCTCAGGTGGCTGTGAGCAACCTAACATGGTACTGGAAGTTGGGTCCTCTGTAAGAGCAGTGCATAATCTCAGCCAGGAACCCACCTCTCCAGCCCTGATCCTCTCTGAGAGCTCAGTCATGGATAGCATTCCACCACTCACTGCCTCACTGATGCAAGCATGTCCTTTGCATTTGACAGTTACCATGGTTTGCTATTATAATGGCCATTTTCAGATGTTTTTAATGTAAAATTAAGTGGTATCTTAGTCACTGTTTTATTGTGTGAAGAGACACCATGACCAAGGCAGTCTTAAAAAAGAAAGCATAGCTACAGGGAGCTGGGGGCAGAGGCTGGAGAAGTAGATGGGAGCTCTGCATGGAAAGGGAACCTAGACTTTTGCAACCTTGAGACCCATACACACTTCCTTTTACAAGGTGACAGCTCCCCATCCTTCTACCCCAGAGAGTTGCACTCCCTGGTAACTAAGCATTCAAATAGATGAGCCTTCGAGACAATTTTTATTGAAACCATCACAAGTGGTATGCCCAGTAATGCAAACTTCAATCATGTCCATTTTCTGAAAATAGTGCAATTTCCTCCCTAAAGTTGAGTTTTCATTAATTAAGAGAGGTTTTGTGGAAGGAATGATTTCACGCACCTTTTGGGTCAATGAGCTTTGCATGATCTCTTTAAATTTACTATTCACTGACTTGCTGGCTCGGCCTTTCATAAGAAAACGGGCCCTTTGTTATGAAATTCTGTTTCCATAAATGCACTAGAAGCCCTTCTTACTGGTTTTGATTTCGATCCTATCACTAACGCTTTCTACCATATCCATATTATGTCATGGTACCATTGCCATTTTATTTGTCAGGTATAAAATATATTTAAATTTAGGATTCTGTATTTTTCTATATTTACATGGATGGTCTTTCATTGGGATATGGTACTTTGCAGTTACATTTTTATATATAACATTTAATACTCTGAGTAATATTCTAATAATAGTCTTCACAAGGTGCAAGTGAATATCTTTCATTTTACAAACATATTGATGGTTTTATGTTTTTAAATTGGAGCCTATTATAAACCCAAGGATATAACTCATGAAATTGATAAAGGAAAAGAAACTTTTAAATATATATGTATGTATATATATATGTGTGTGTGTGTGTGTGTGTGTGTGTGTGTGTGTACGTATATATGTGTACACATATGTGTGTGTGTTATGTTAAAATTATGAGGAATTAATGACTTCATGATACATATTATGCTAAAAATCTATTTCTGAGTAAAGTTATTATTTTTATGTTTGATTTACCTCTTTGATCTACACATTTTTCATTTTCCTATCTTCTAATGAATCCTGAACTCAAAGTATAAAATTCCCTCCTGAGTCAGACAAAATCACCCTAGTGGTAAACTGAACTTTACAGCTCCTGTAAGGGGATCATGCTGTCTTTACAGAGGGCACAGTTTATATGAGCATTTTGTGTGTTCTTTTGTAATGTAAATTCATGATTCTTTGTGACCAAAAATTGAAGAAAGTAAAGCTGGCACCTCTGTCAGTTTTGTGTCTTTGTTTGATGGTGTTGCTCTGGAATGTTATCTTAGTGTACACCATGTCACTTAGCAGTGGTCCTGTGGCTTCTGTGAAGCTGGCCTCCAGTCCGTCTTGTACTATACACATCTCCCATATTTCTTATTTGTCTCTCTTAGGGGTGGGTAGGTGGTAGTTGTAAAAATCTTCACTAATCTTTACTTGTTAGAAGTACACATGTAGCAATTTTTTGGTGTAAACAATTTTTATGATCCTATTTTGATGCTGTTTTGGCTGTAAAATACAAAATGTGAATAAAGTTGCACATCGCTTTATTTATTTGTACTTTGATGTGTTAAAAATTACTCTGCCAATATTCAAGGCATACATTTTATTATTTTAGCTTATACAAATATTATTAAATAAATGTTTCAATCATAGTTATTCACTTTGTTTTCCCTTTTATTGAAAATAGAGTTTTTTCTCTTATAATATATCCTAATTACAGTTTCTACTTCCTCTGCTTCTCCCCACCTCCTTACCCCCTGGACCCACCCCATTCTGTTTCTCATTAGAAAATAAGTAGGTTTGTTTCTTTGTTTTGGTCTTTGGTATTTTATTTTATTTTTTGAAACAGGGTTTCTCTGTGTAACAACCCCTGGCTGTCCTGGAACTTTATTTGTAGACCAGGCTGAACTTGAACTATCTGCTAGCCTCTGATTTCCAGAGAATATTAGGCTTTAAGGTGTGTACCACTACCTGGCTAACAAACAGGCTTCTAAGATAATAATATATATTAAAAAAAAAAAAAGCTAAAACAAAAAGTAACACATTGGAATAGAACAAACCAAATCAAAAGAAATTGTTTAAGAGAAAGCACAGGAAACAGATACAGATACAGAGACCCACGCATTCACACACTCAGGACTATCATAAAAACATAAGTCCATAATATATATGCAGAGGACCACATTTATCACATCTTTAAGATCATGTCTGCCCCAAATCCTGTGAAGCGCATTCTGGACAAGTGAAAAAACTTTACAGTATTTAGTTTCCAAAAAGTAATGGATGCATTACTGTATGCATACCATTCTGAAGCTAGCAACTCTCGAGTTTTAGGACATAACATCCATCATATGTAGCCCGGCTGTGATTAGATGGGTTATTTTTTGGTTTAAACTTTAATTGTTCATTTTTTTTAAATAAAGAAGATGTATAAAGTATATATGCACAAGGTGCTATTCTATTCAGCGGATTTTTTTTCTTTATACCTCTACTTGATAATGTGACATGACCTTTGACATGATGAAAACGGAACTCACATTTCAGTCATCCTGTATCTGAAATATTCCCCTCTATTACAAGTAGAAGTCACAATTAGCAAAGTAGTGTCATGGGCAGAGAAAGCATTTCCACGTCACTGTCTGCTGCAGGTCTGAAACCTGTGACTCATTGGCCACTTGTCACATTATCCCGTGTTGATTTATTCTGATGAGCTCTCCGTGTGCAACACGGGTACCTAGATGACTTGGTGTGCTGCTGCTCTGTGGTGTGTCTCTTGTTATTTGCAGTGTGCTCTCATAGGATAACTGATAGTCATCCTCTGTATGAAGTATCTGTGGGTTCATTTTTAGATTATCAAAGGGAGGTGCTGTACTGCAACAATCACCTATTCTGACTAAAATAAGCTAAGCTCCTTGTGCATAGATTCATTTTAACTCAGTAGCTGCCTTTTTACATTTACATGCACACACGCGCACATACACACACACACACACACACACACACACACACACACACACACACACACACACACTTTGGATCAATCAGGAATCCAAATGTGAAATATAGCGCAGAAAACTATCAGGTGCAATTGTGGCTGACTGTGGCAATCCTAGAATTCATTATTCAATACATTTCAACAATATAACTTTTAAACATATTTTTATTTTATTTAATGTGTTTGGAGGCCATCGAACAAGAAAAATACAAAATGTGAATCAACTATAAAATATTTTAGCATCACTCATGATAAATTGTAAAGGAAACAGATATTTCTCTGTCTGCTTCCTGTCTTCTGGGTTGAAACATGCCACAGCTGGAAACCAGGCTTATGATGTGGCTTTCACCTCCCAAAGAGGTGATAGCATGTGTCACCATCCATGGTCTTTTCACAAAGTCCTGCAGGTGAGGTGTGCAGAACTCTGTGACTCTGAGACGGCACAGTGGGCGTGACAGAGGTCTCTGCACATGTTCTAGCATACCATGTGCTTGCTATTCTTTTCATACCACAAGGTTGGACCTGTTATTCCAGACTGCTTTTTCCTTTTATGGGAACTTTACTCTGGGTAAAATTTTACCTTATTTAAAAAATATAATGGTAATAGTACTTCTGACACTGTTAATTTTCAAAATGTACCAGTGGAAATGTTGGGATGTTATTGATCCTGATATAAAAGTTTAAAACAAGCTCATTATAGCACCCACCACAAGAGACAGTGTATTTCCTCCATGTTTCCCATAATACTCTAACAGTATGATATATGGTGGTAAATAAGAGCATTCATATGCATTCTCTTGATCTTATTGTCCATGGTAGGTGATATTGCAGGAGCTAACATTCTGTGGTTAGTTTCTGCTGCTAGCTTCATGTTCTTGTAGTTACATTTGATGCCTTGCACAGTGTGAGGAACAATCAGGTTTATACTGGACAATGTGTTAAGTATTTGTGCTTGTGATACTTGATGCTGAACATGAGACTGACAACCTAGACACTCACAAAGTAGGGCAATGTGATAATGTACTGAAGACCCAAGTAGATATTCTGTAATAGAAACTTAGGTTAGGAACTTTTAAAAACAAAAACAAAAAAAGCCAAACAAAAAAAGCAGCATTATCCATTATCCATTTAAAAAATTTTTTTCCACTATGTCTTTGATATTTATTTTATCATTGATATAAATTTTTAAAATATGCTTTTAATTGAAATAGAGTTACAATTACTTCTTCCCTTTTTCCAGCTTCTCTCAGTTACCCTCTGTCCAACTCTTTTTATCTCTGCAAGTTTTAAGACGGTAGATTGTTTTTATTATTGTTAAATACATATAAGCATATATGGATATGAACATATTTATATAAATACAACCTCCTGAGCTCTCATTTGTTGTTATGTACATGTGCTTTCAAGCCTGACTGTGCATTCTGGACCGGACAGCTAATAGCAGGGCTCATTGCCAGAACAGCTAAGTCTCCTCCCAACTCTCATGAAGTAGCTTGTAGTTCTTTGTCTATGGGGATGACCCCTGGAGAAGTTTCTTCCTTCCACATGAGCATGTGCATTGATGCTGTTCTTTTTCTAGTTCAGTGGTGTGGTCGTTTCTAGGAGACTGTGGCATTCTGGCTCTTACAATCTCTCTCTCTTCCCTTTTCTATAATGTTCTCTGAGCCATAGGTGCAAGAGCTGTGATGCAGATGCATCCCAGCAGTACTGGGCTCTCTGCAATCCATTGATCTCTGCATCGTGTCCATATCTGGTTTTCTGTGGACTCCATTTGCTCTAAAGAGAAGCTTCTATACTGAGGGATAGTAACTACACTTACCTGTGGGTATTGGGGTAGGATTTAGAATGTAGTAAGGTATTACACTGGTAGAGCAAAGTGATAATAGTGGATTCTTTTCTAATGTCCCCAGGGAGCTGATTCAGTTTCCAGTACCAGGCATGGTTTCCTTTCTCTTGAAGTTAGCTGCAATCTAACTAGGCAGATGCTGGTTGCCCCTGACATGGGTGTGTCATTTATTGCACCTTTATATATATGCCACTGTGGTTCATAGTTGTTACAGCTGGGTAGGGCTGCTTAATTGCTCCCCCCACCCCCTAGTAGCCATCAGAGCCATGGGTGCTAGGCATCAGGAATCAGGTTTTCTGGTCATCTAATTGGAATCATCTGAGTTGTGTGTTCTAAGTATGGGATGTCTTCAGTAATGCCTACCCTCAACTTTTGAGAGGCAGCCAAAGGCTATTTATAATCTATGCTGTCTGGGGAGTAATTTTGACTTCTCTGATCAGTCATTTGAAAGGAGGGTTGCTTCTACCTTACACTGTGTTTATTTGTTTTTAATTTTGTGGTTGTTGTGGGGGAGTATTGTCAGGTGGCTTAACTTCCTTGAGAGGAAGTGTGTATTATGCATAATGTTAGATAAATGTAGAGTACTATGATTCTCTGAGTCTTTATCAAACAACTGTGGTGTTATTGCTTGTTGCTCCTGTTTGTATTAACATCCCTCCTTATCCTCAGGTAAACCCTTCTCCCTGTCACTCCACTTCCCATTTCCTGTCAGGTGTACCCTGCTGTCCCCTTCCTGAGCACACCCACAATGGAAAACATACACTTCTTTTGTACACTCCTGGTTTCTTCAGTTACTCTATGATGTATACTGTGATGTATACACACATCTCAGATTTTGGAGCTGGGAACCACAGGGGGGGTGGAGAGAGGGGAGGGGAGGGGAGGGGAGGAGAGGAGAAGAGAAGAGAAGAGAAGAGAAGAGAAGAGAAGAGAAGAGAAGAGAAGAGAAGAGAAGAGAAGAGAAGAGAAGAGAAGAGAAAAGATGTGGCATTTGTGATTCTGGGTTCTGTGACTCAGCTATACTGCCCCTTGTCATATT
Source organism: Mus pahari (assembly GCF_900095145.1). Taxonomy (NCBI): domain Eukaryota; kingdom Metazoa; phylum Chordata; class Mammalia; order Rodentia; family Muridae; genus Mus; species Mus pahari. The sequence goes on along the minus strand of NC_034604.1, from coordinate 77,137,877 downwards.
TCCAGAGGACAGACACAGCACGCTACTCCACGGATCCGGGCTCAATGACCCTCATTGCCTTCCAGTTCACAGTGGCCTGGGAATGGAGACAACGCAGATGTTCTCAGCAGATGAGTGCAGTGTGAGGAGGCGCGTGTGCACTGTTTGTCTGCACAGGGAAAGGAAGTCATGACGTTCGCAGGGAATGGAGCCTAGAGACGTTGACTCTAGTGAGGGAAAGACAGTCAGTGTGTGCCCTTACTCATCTGCTGATCTAACTCTACACTCTTACAAACCTTGCCCAGCTATCTCTGTTCTGCCTAAGATTTAGTTTTAAGAGTCACCCTCTGAGTCTGACACAGATGCTATAAAAGAAAGTACAACAGATTCTGAAGCCAGGTCTTCTGGGAATCTAGTATGGGAGCTCAGGGTATTGATTGTTCTTAGCTAGAAAAAGACAGAAGTCACCCAAACTTATTATCCTATATGCTTGTCTTTGTGCATTGCTGCTTTCCTCCCTTTAGTGTAGCGAGTAGATCTTTGTTTTGTTAAATTACTTAGAAACAAGTGAGTGACCCTTCTATCTAGGAACGCAGAGCATGGAATGTCTAAAGTGCTACCTTGGGGTCAGATTGAAGACCATGAGTGTTCTTGCTGTGTAACAGAGAGGTGTCTGATGTATGGTGAAGCAGAATCTGACATGAACAGATAATGGTTGAATTTTAGTAGTATTTGATTGTTAGAATCATCAGTTTGAAGTGACTTGTGGGCTTGAAGGAGAGAAAGGAGTTGAAGATGCCATTCCTGACATCTCAGGTCTGATATCAAATCAGTTGCTTCCTGTTTGTCCACCGGCTAATTATCATGCCCCCTCTTTTAAAAAAAAAATAATAAAGTCAGATTGTGCAGTGGATTAGTGGACGTAAGTTTAAGACTTTGGGTAATAAATAACTTTACTTGTAGTAACTTTTTAATTTCATATATAGACTCACAGAAAAAGATAACTTCTAAAAAGCTAGTTTTAAAACAAAAAACAAAACCCCCAAGAGTTAGGTTGTAGCTGTTCAAACACTGTTAAATGTGATGGAAGCCCTGGCCACCCTCATTCTCTTTTGTCCCTTGGATCTGGGAATGCAGGCTATGCTCTCACCTGCAGTTCCTACCTTCATCCTCTCTCCTCTCACTCAGTGCCTCTTTTGTCTCTGCCCCCACATCTCAGTTCTTCTCATAAGTGACTGTAAGTCAAAGAGCCAGCTGCATCCTCTGAGACAAAGCCTTAGAAGATGACATCCCTAATCCGCAATCCCCAAGCCCCCAGCATAGCTCTCCAGTTGCTTGCCTCTCTCCTCATAGGGTCTGCCTCCTTGTGATCAGTATGCAGAAGCTCAAGTGTCCTTGTTTGAGACAGCCCTCTCCTGTGGTGTTGGTCCCCTGGCTGACTGGCTCTGCCTTCATCCTCTGTCCTCTGTGGCTTTACCCAGCTTCCCTTGATGTATTATCCCACAAATGAAGCCAGGCAGTGATACCTTCCATCCTACAAAGAAAGCAGCCCCTGACTGCATTTACCAAAGTACCTCCAGCCCTGTATCAGAAGGCCTGCCTCTCCATGGTATACACCTCCTCTCTTCCCATGCTTTCTGTATCCATCTTCTTAGACCTTGCCATCATCTTGCCCTTGTCAGTCAGCTTGTCAGTGTGATTTTCTCCCCCCCCCCCCCCAGGGGTTGGTGGTTCTAGCTTTAACTGTGCAACCAAAATCTTCTTGGCCCCTACCTAAGCATTCATCCGTAAGACTCAAGTTCCCTTGCTGTGTCACTGTTAGCTTCCTTTCGGCTCTATTTGTCCATCTAGTGACTGCCGGAAAGCCTTAAGTCTCAGTTCTTACACTGCTTTTCTCTGTCACTTTCTTGTGGTGATGGTGGTGGTGGTTGCTGCTGGTGGCGGTGGTGTAAGTATGTTCGCATGTATGTGTGTATATGTGTGTGTGTTTCCACTTAATAATTTTATACATCAGGTCCTAATATGTAGTAGGACATACATGCAGTAAAGCTTGGGATAGATCATAGAGATAGGAAGCTAGAGCCTTTGATGTGTGATGTTAAGGCAACCAACCATTTCTTGTTGATGAAATGCTCAGAATGCTCGGAGTTATGAAATGTGATAGCAGGCTGGATAGAAATGGCTTTTTCCCAGACATCTGTGGGTTGTTGGTTTATTTTGGGTTTTTGTTTTTGTTTTTTGTTTTTTTAAAGATTTATTTATTTATTATATGTAAGTACACTGTACCTGTCTTCAGACACTTCAGAAGAGGGCATCAGATCTCATTACAGATGCTTGTGAGCCACCATGTGGTTGCTGGGAATTGAACTCAGAACCTTTGGAAGAGTAGTCAGTGCTCCTAACCTCTGAGCCATGTTTTCCAGTGCTGGAATTTGAATTTAGGAATTTGCCTGTGTCAGCCCTGGCTCTCTACCACAGAGCTGTATGCCTAACCCCAGGTTCTCCCAGAGTCATGTTATCTATGGAGGAGCTGAAGTATGTTCTGAGTATCCCTCGTCTGAAAGCCTAAAATCCAAAGATCTTCAAAATCTAAAAATAGTTGAATGTTTTCTTGATACTGTGAGTGGAAAATTCTATACCTGAAACTGCATTTTTACATACAATTATTTAAAATATTGTGCGGCATCCTGCATAGCCTTTTCCATAAAATATGCATGAAATATAAATGAATTTTACCCTTAGATTCAGTTTTCATTTTTAAAGTACCTTATATATAGGAAGGTCATCCAAAATCTTTTTTGAAAACAGTTTAAAGTTCTTGGTGGTGTTGGACCATTCCATTTGTCCTCAAAGATAGCTTTGGTGCTATTTTGGTGTCAGGATAGTCCCTAACACTTTCATTTTCAAGGTATTAATGAGTTTTACAAAATATTTTTTACAAAATATTTTTGCAGGCTGGGTATGGTGGCACATGCCTTTAATCTTAGCACTCAGGAGTCAAAGGCAGGTAGATTTCTGAGTTCGAGGCCAGAAACGTTAAAGCTTTTATACACAGAAACTCCACATAGTTCATGATTGTCACAGCTTCAGAGACTCTTTCAAAGCAAAATGACACCCCCTCATATAAGTAAGATAATTTTGAAATGTAAATTACTAATAAGATTTATTTAGAAGTACTATAAATAGACTATGGCACCAACTGTGTTGTTCCTCTGTATAACTCACCTGCTGTGCCTTCCTGTCAGAGTGGCTCCCCTCTTCCATAGCAGGGGTATCAGCAGCTGATCATTTCCGTTTGACCCTTGTGGAATTAGCTCTCACTCCTCTCATCTGTCCCCCCCCCCATGTTTTCTTTGCCCTTCATTTTCCTCTCCTTCTACTTCCCTTTCTCCTCATCTTTCTCCCCTTCTCTTCTCCTTTCCCTTGCTCCTCACTGGCTTCCTCTTCTCCCTTTAATCCCCTCCTGCCCCCAGTACACACACACACACACACACACACACACACACACACACACTCACGTCCCAGTTGGATGATTACACTGGTTTCCATAGAGCCTGTACCTTTTTCATTCCCACCAGAAGTGTAAAAAGAATCTTCCTTCCCAACAATACTTGCTTTTTCTTTTTCTCCTTTAATTGGCTAATTAATTAAATTTTAATAGTAGCCATTGTGATGGGTGTGAGATGCGAGAGAAAGACTAGCTTAATTATACTGTCTTCTTTGTACCAGTGCACTTCTTTATTTTATTTTCTCTCATGGTTCATTAATTTCTTATATTCTAGGACTTATAAGTTAATTTGCTTTTTTTTTTTCTTCCTGTTTTGCTTGGAGAACATTGATCGAGAGACTAAGGATAGATGTTTAATACTAAATGACACTTTGTATTTACAGGAACTTTTATCTTTGGGGCAGCCACAGCATCCTTTGAACAGGACAGTACAATTAAAGAGCACTCATTGTTTTGGGAAAAGGCATATCCAATTCAGTGGTTGCATTCACATGGTGTGTTAGCATTGGAGCTTTGCTCTGGGTAGTTAAGGTCCCACAAGTGTCCTTTCAGTAGTGACATTTTTCTTGTGTATATATCATGAAGTTTTTGACACTGTGTGATTATGTGAGTTGTCTTAGTCTGCACAATGTGATGTGTATACCAAGTGTTCGGACGAATAGGAATGAAAACCAGGGCCTACCAGGCCAGCAGCAGTTCTTGCTGGAGTTTATGTTTCAGGGTATTAATTAAAGCTATTTCACTAGTATATTCTCATATTCATATTCTCTCTCTCTCTCTCTCTCTCTCTCTCTCTCTCTCTCTCTCTCTGCAGACTTAAGGTACTTTCATGCTTTTCTGATTTACATTTCTATTTGGTAGGTACAGGGATTCATTTGAACTTTTCTCTTTCCCTCTTTCAAGTCTTTGAGAAGCACAGCATTGATGATGTGATGGCCTTTATAATGGGACACAAATTATTGACACTTTTGAAGAGATAAATTCAATTGAGGAATTGCCTCCATTATATTGGCCTCTGGCATGCCAATCTAATGGCCTCTGGCATGCCAATCTAATGGCATTGTCTTGCTTACTTGTTGGAAGAGCATTCACTATGGGCTGGGTCATCTATAGCCAGGCAGTTTCTGCACAGACTGAATATCAAAGGTTGTTGAGCAAGTTGGTAGAACAAACCAGTAAGCAGCTTTCCACCATGGTGTCTGCTTCAGGTCCTGCCTCCAGGTTCCTACCTAGAGCTCCTGGCCTGGATTCTCTCAGTGTCTGCCTATAACTAGTAAGCTAAACTAAACCCTTTTCCTCCTCAAATTGCCCTTGCTTATGCTTTTTAACAAAAACAGGAACAGAACACAAACTAGAACAACTGTGGTCAGGTTGAAAGGTTCCATGTGGTGTATGTGTTTATATGTGTTTTATTATCCTGTGATAATGGCAGGGGCATATTGGAATATCTGGAATTCAGCAAGCCCCATAGTGTTGTCCTGCACACATTTTGTAGCTTGATCTCCCATCATTCTCTATGAATATCCCTTGAAAGATGACCACCCAGTACTACTTTATAGCCAATTGAACACCTTTATTCCAGATGGCTGGGACTATACTCAGGTATTCATGGGCCTAGGGGTAGCCATAAGCATCCAGAGCACAAGGATTTTGGAAGTAAAACACATGTTGCCATCTTGGTTGACAGCTTCAGGGGTTGTTTCACAGAAACAGGCAGTGTCACAGAAGCTAAGTGGCTAGCTGGAGGACACTTTGCTCATCAGAGGTTTAACAGGAGCTAAGTTAGCCAGGATATCCTGACCTTTGGTTTCGAGAACAGATTTGATCATTCTTCAGGGAATTCTCCTTTCAGGAGATCACATTCTTTTGAAATCTGAAATAGCCTCAGCAGGAATGCAAGATAGAGGGATGTCTGCACTGTCTTTGTTACATTCTGCCTCCCTTCCCCTGTAAGGCCTCCAGCTCTCAGAGATCTCACATGTTACCATGAATGCTTACAAGCCTTAAAAGCCATAAGAGCTAGCTAAGGACAAAGCATCATGGCCTTCTCCCTTCTACTTGAGGGCCTTTCTAGGTATACATGACAGATTTCATTGGTCAGTTCTAATCCTTTGCCTGTATAGCACAGTGATGGGATATGTAGCCATTTCTAACAGGAGGATGCACATCCACTTGGCTTAGTCACTTTTCTTTTGCTATGAAGAGCAAAGCCATTTTCACTTCAGGGCTCACCCGAGTGACACACCTCCAGCAAGGCCACACCTCCTACTCCTTCCTAAACAGTCCACCAACATTCAAATATATGCCCTGTGGGGGCAAGTCTCATTTGGGGGCAAGACCACATTATACTCCCTGGCATTTATGGGCTTATAATACAAAATCCATTTAATCTAACCTCTAAAGTCTCCTTAGCCTGTCACAATCTGAAGACTGTTTTATAGTGCTGTGTTGTTTTTTTTTTTTCTGAGACTCAAGAACATTTCTTAACTCTAATTTTAAAGAATCAAAAAACAAATTACACATAGTCAACATACAATGACGTAGAATATACCGTGGTGGTTTAAATAGGAATGACTCCCATAGACTTGTGTGTAAATGCTTGGCTTGCACTATTAGATTTGGCTTTTTTGGAAGAAGTGTGTCAAGGGGTGGGGGGTTGTGGAGGAGCAGGCTTTGAACTTTTATATGCTCAAGCTATGCACACTGTGATCCATGTTCTCTTTGTCCTGCCTGATCCAGACATGGAACTTTGACCTCCTTCTCCAGCACCATGTCTGCCAGCATGGTGCCATGCTTCCAGCCATGACCATAATGTACTAAATCTCTGAAACTGTAAGCCAGCCCCAATTAAATGTTTTTTCTTTATAAGAGTTGGCATGCTGATCTGAGGGCCCTAGCACATATGTAGCAGAGGGCTGTCTTGTCTAACCTCAGGGGGGAAGGATGAGCCTCATCCTATAGAGGCTTGATACTCCAGGGCAGGGGTTTACAGAGTGATGGGGGTGAAGCAGTAAAGGGGAGGTAGAAGATGGAGGGGTCAGCATTTGTGATGTAAATAAGTAAAATAATTAATTTAAAAAAAAGAGTTACTATGGACATGGTGTCTCTTCACACCAATACAATCCTAAAGAAGACCACTATTATCCCACTCCCCCACCCCCCAAAAAATGGAAAGGGGGCACAGTGAGGAAATACTGAACCAAAGCAAGTCAGACACAAACTCCAAACCTAGTAACTGTTAGATTTCAAGAAAAGGTAGCAGGCTCTTTGGATCTCCCAAGTCCTTCAGCTCTGCTGAATATTACATGATTCTCCTCGGCTGGTTCCATGCCATGTTTTGTTTGTAGCTCTCAGCAAGTGCCCCAGACCCTTGGCTTTACTGTCTCCAACATCCTGTGGTCCTTAGTGTCTCCAGACTCACTTTCACAGCTCCAGGGATGGCCTCTGCTGGCCTCTCACTGCAGGGATTCCAGCTCTCACCTGACCTCAGCAGCTCCCTTAATTAAGCACAGATGAAGATTCCAAAACTTCTTTACTCCTGTATCTTTGACTCTAAATCCAGAACTGCTGTGGAGTTCTGTCTGCTTAGCCTAGAACCTGGCCCCACCTCGAACTGCATTTGCATAAGCTTTCTGGTGTAGTTGGTTTTCAAGAGGGGGATGTCCCTTGGGCTCTTCCCTTTCACAAGTTGCAGGATTATCTGGGTGGGTTGGTTCTTGCACTGAAGACCCACTCACTCTCTTTATGCCATTTATCACCAGGCTTCTATGTGATAACTGAGTTTGGTTCTAATATTAAATATCCTGCTGCTCTTGTTCTAAACGAGTACAGTTTTTATTTCCTTTGCTATGCTTGCTCTCATTGTGGATCTGCATAAGATTGGTTATTAATAGCCACTTCACATACTCAATAGTAGGTAGTACTAAAATCCCCTTTGGTTATATTAATTCAAATATCTTCCATTTAGCCTTAGGCAGAGTCTAAAGAGACAGGCAGGAAGAAGCCACATTATTTGCCAAATGATCACAAGAATGGACTTAGACAATCCCCTCTGAAAGCCCTTGAGCTGGGCCTCCACCTTGCTCTCTTCAGCACTGCTACCTTCCACACTCTTGGATTACTCTTTGCTTAGAGTATTCTACTTCCCTAAGCCAAAGCAGCATGGCCAGGCCTGTCAGAGCAACATCCAAGTTCCTGGTACTAACCTTGTCAGAGTTTTCTACCTCTGTGAAGAGAAACCATGATTAAGGCAACTTATAAAAGATAGCATTTAATTGGGGGCTTGCATACAATCTCAGAGGGTGATTCTGTGACCATCGTGGTGTGGAAACTTCATGGCAGCAGGCAGAAGACATGGTTTGGAGAAGTAGCTGAGAGCTACATTTTATGCATATCAGGCATAGAGGGCAGGGAAGAGACTGACTGGGACTGGAAGCCTCAAAGCTCATCCCTAGTGATCTACCTCCTCCAACAGAACCATAATCCTTTCTAAATAGTTCATCAGCTGGAAACCACACATTCCAATCACTGAGCCAGCACCGTTGGGTTGGGGGGGCATTCTCATTCAAATCAGCACATATCTCCAGCTGTTATCTTTCCAAGATTATGAGTCAGCAGACACTGAGCATGGGAGCCATCCATCCCCTAGCCAAGGGGATTTGTAAAGGGTTTGCCTGAGCTCATCTCATCATACCTTTTCCCTAATGAGAAGCTGTACTAGGAGGAGGGGTTACTATCACTGCAGATCTCACTGACCATAGGTGTGGTGAGCAAGCAAGATGAGGACTGAAGGGACTCTGTGGATGCTTCTTAACATCTTTGGCACTGCCCCTCTCCGAGGTCTGAGTCAGGAGGATCTCCTAAATCTTTTTGTGAACTTGATTCAGTATGTCTGCCTTTCTGTCAGAGGCGTTAAGAAAAATTACATATCTCCCTAGCATCCCAACACCGTGAGTAGGAACACGCGTTTGAACCCACACTCTTTGGATCATAATACATACATGCTGCTTTACTTATGCAAGTTGGAGGAAAAAATGTTTATGTTGTAAAAAGATCATATTTCCATGTTGTCTTGATTTTGACACAGTCTCTGGTTAAATGGTAGAGATATAAAAATGACCTTCTAAAGTATCTAAATCCTGAAGATACTGCCTTTGTATATAATATATGCTATTCTCTACTTTTATTTCTTAAGTAAGGAAATGACTGACATTTGAAACATTCCCTAGGAAACTGTATGTTTCATGTTTTACATCTAGAGATCCTAACTGTGGTAGCTCCTGAGCCTTCATTAATAACTATACCTTATCAGAGTTAAGTTAGACTTAACAGACTTTTGTGACTTTTCCCTTCACATTTTGATAGTTAAAGAACTTTTACCATTGTTGTTTTCATAGGGCATTGTACTTTCTAAGGCACCAGCCACTTACCTCCTCCTTCCATGCAGACTAGTAGGAGAGAAGCAGCAGGTGTCACTTGCCAGTTCCCTGGATTATCACCTTTTTCTGTCAACAATTCTCCTTCTGCTCACCCAGTCTTTCCCCATTAGTCTTTCCTTCCTCACTTGTAAGATTCCTATGTCTGTGTGCAGTGTGTGTAGATTTAGAGAAACTGAGTGAAGAAACTTGTGGGGAATTGGGCTATGCACAGACAGGCTGGTCTTCAGTTGAGCTGAGGTCTGAACCCCTGAAATGGTGATAATTCACCTTCATGACACAGTAGGTGTTCCCTCATGCTCCTGGAACTCTGGCTCTTGCCTAACTTACTGCCCCCCACATTCCCCACAAGAGAAGCATGGCTAAAAGTCATGTAGGCAATGGCCTAAGCTTCTGACCTTCAGGCTAAACTCCTCCCCAGTTACCTAGCAACAATAAGATAAGACAGCATACTTTTTTTCAATTTTTATTAGGTATTTACTTCATTTACATTTCAAATGCTATCCCCAAAGTCCCCTATTACCGCGCGCCCTGCTCCTCTACCCACCCACTCCCCCTTCTTGGCCCTGGTGTTCCCCTGTACTGGGACATATAAAGTTTGTAAGACCAAGGGGCCTCTCTTCCCAATGATGGCTGATTAGACCATCTTCTGCTACATATGCAGCTAGAGACACGAGCTCTGGTGAGTACTGGTTAGTTCTTATTGTCGTTCCACCTATAGTGTTGCAGACCCCTTCAGCTCCTTGGGTACTTTCCCTAGCTCCTCTATT